>NC_133657.1:159908246-160164885 GCF_009905375.1 Apium graveolens | reverse complement strand
TTGGTAGCTTTGCTTCATCAAGCATAGTTCGTGCAGCTTCAATAAGAGTTCTATTCTTTCTTTCAACAACTCCATTTTGCTGTGGAGTTCCAGGAGCAGAAAATTCCTGCTTGATTCCTTGGTCTTTGCGGAACTCTTCCATTGTCAAATTCTTGAACTCAGTGCCATTATCACTTCTTATGATCTTCACAGAATCTTTGACCATTTTATCCAGTTGTTTGACATGATCAATCAAGATAGATGCAGTTTCACTTTTTGTGTGCAAGAAATACACCCATGTGTATCTGGTGAACTCATCCACTATGACCATAGCATATTTCTTCTTTGCAATAGACATGACATTCACTGGACCAAATAGATCTCCATGAAGTAGGTGATAAGGCTCAAGAATTGGTGATTCAGTCTTGCTCTTGAATGAAGATTTTCTTTGTTTAGCCTTCTGACATGAATCACAAAGGCCATCAGGAGCAAATACTGATTTTGGAAGTCCTCTCACAAGATCTTTCTTGACCAGTTCATTTATATTATTGAAATTTAAATGAGAGAGTTTCTTGTGCCAATTTCAGCTCTCTTCAATTGATACTCTACTCATCAGACAGATTGCAGAACCATCAGTACTTGTTGAAAGCTTGGCTTCATAAATGTTACCATGCCTGTATCCTTTCAGAATAACTTTGCATGTAGATTTGCTTACAATTTCACAGTGTTCTTCAAAGAAATCCACATAATAACCTCTGTCACAAATTTGACTAACACTCAGCAGATTGTGTTTAAGTCCTGAGACCAGAGCTACTTTTTTAATGATGACATTCCCAAGATTGATATTTCCATATCTCAATATTTTTCCAATGTTGTCATCTCCATAAGAAACACATGGGCCAACCTTCTCCACAAAGTCTGATAGTAGGGCTTTATTTCCAGTCATATGTCCTGAACATCCACTGTCCAGAACTAGGATGTTTTTCCTGTTGCCCTGCAACCACAAAGACCACTAATGATTAGTTTTAAGGACCTAAACTTGCTTGGATCCTGTGGCCTTATTAAGTTTGTTAATATTTGCAGCGGATTTAGCATCAGAGTTTATGTTAACATTTTTCTTATCAGTATTTATACTATCAGACTTTGTATCAGAACTTACACTAAAAGGAACAATGCTAACTTTCTTTAAAGAAGGTTTTACAAGTGTACAAACTATGATATTCCTTACAAGTGTAAATGGAATGCCATAAACTACCACAATGAAAACAAGGATTTTGTGGCCTATATCTAACAGACTGACTCTTAACTCCTTTCTTTGAAGGTAAGGAGTTTATGTTCTTATTCTTCCTGCAAAAAGAAGCCAAATGGTTAGAACTTCCACAGTTATGACATATTTTTCTAGGAGCATTAGGAACAGGCTTATAATCATTGCTTTTATTTATACCTTCCTTTCCATTCCTATTTTTCATAGTAGACTTTACCTTGTTTATATTCTTTACATCTTTCAGCTTATGCTTAAGCTGCTTCTTTGTCATTAAGCTTACGTTTACTTCAGTTGTCTTTTCCTGTTTTAGTTTGTCAGAAGTTACTTCCTCTTTAACTTCTGATTTCTCAATTTCAGACTGTACAGCTACAAACTTAACAGGTTTTAACTTTGACTTTTGTTTAACAACTATAGGCTTAATATCTACAATTCCTTTATCATTCTTATCATCTCCATAACCTAAGTCCTCTTTCCAGTTTCCACTACTTAATAATTTCTGAGTTGTTCTGCCAGAGTTAGTCCAAGTCTTGATAATCTCTCTTTCCTTTTCTAGCTCAGTTTTTAGAGATTCATTCATTTTAAGTACTTCATCCCTAACATAGAAAGCATCATCTCTATCTTTCTGAGTTTGATGGAACATGACTAACTCTTTTTCTAAATAATCATTTCTCTTTTTACAAGCAAGATTTTCAGAAGTTATTCTTTCATATGTTAAAGTTTGATCTCTATAACTAATGTACATGGTTTTAAGTTATCTGCTCAACTCATTAATATCATCAGTAGGAAAGGCATAAGTAGTTTGAGGTACCTTTAACTCAGCAGCTTCAGGACTGCTATCAGCATTTGCCATCAAGGCATAGTTCTCCTTACTTTCAGAATCTGAAGTGTCTGTCCAGCTTTTCTTCTTTGTGACAAGAGCCTTGCCTTTGTCACTCTTCACTTTCTTGCAATCAGGATATATGTGGCCTTTCTCACCACAGTTGTAGCATTTGACATTTGTGTAATCTCCTATGTCAGACTTCCCTCCTTTGCCTTCAGATTTTCTGAAATTCTTCTTATCAGAACTTGCACCTTTCCTGGAAAACTTCTTTCATTTCCTGAACTTCCTGTATGCAATCCTTGTGATTCCTTTCACCATAAGAGCACACAACTTCATCATCTATTCATCAGCATCCATCTCAGGCAAGCTTTCAGTTTCTGAGTCATCATCACTATCAGAACTTGATGACTCAGTATCAGACTTTGTGATGAGCGCTTTTCCCTTGCCTTTCCTCGAGGTAGCTGCCTTGGGGGATTCTTCTTCAGCCTTAAGAGCAACTGTCCTTGACTTTCCTCCTTTCCTCTTGCTTCTTTGTTCCATCTCAAGTTCATGAGTTTTGAGCATCCCATAAATTTCATCAAGAGTTGTTTCTTCAAGATTATAGTTGTCTCTTATAATTGTTGCCTTCAAATCCCAACTTTCAGGAAGAGCTAACAGGAATTTAAGGTTTGAATCTTCAATATCATACTCCTTATCAACTAGTGACAAATCATTCAAGAGTTTGACAAATCTGTTATATAAATCAGTCAATGACTCATTAGGCTTTGAGTCAAAGTGTTCATACTCTTGAATGAGTATTGTCTTCATGTTCTTTTTAATCGAATCAGTTCCCTGGCACCTTGTCTCCAAGGCATCCCATATCTCCTTTGCAGTCTTGCAGTTAATTACCCTGTTTGACATTACATTATCAATGGCACTATGCAGCAAGTGTCGTACCTTAGAATACTTAGCAATTGAAGCAATTTCTTCAGCAGTGTAATCACTCTTCTCCTTTGGTACAGACTTTGTTGCTTCACCTGCAACTACAACAACGAGTTCTGTTGGCTTGTGAGGTCCTTCATGGATTATGTCAAGATATTCTGGATCAGTAGCTTCCAGAAACATAGTCATCCTCACCTTCCATATGGGATATTCAGATGGCTTCAGTATGAGAACTCTAATAGCCTCATATCGACTATGGATTTGAGTCTTTGGTGGTTCTTCAGTTTTGGTGGGCTTGGTTGGAGTTTCTGCTTCAGACATTATTGTTTTTGGATCTTAAACTGTTTGTGTGTTAACAGATAGGCTCTGATACCACTTGTTAGGTCACACACACTGTAGAAGGGGGTTGAATACAGTGTATAACACAAACAAATCGAATTCAAATAACACAAGTAACAGAAAACAGACTTTATTCAATGCAATAAACTCTGTCACAATATGGAACTGTCCTCTCTCAGTGATGAACAAATATCACGAGAGCTGCTAGGGTTACAATGAATAATATTCTCGATAATGATAACACTAATAGTGTAAACCCTATGTCTGTGTTTATATATCATACAGTTACAAGATAATCGCTAATTGATATGGAATATAATTCTGCTTCCTAAAATATATCAATCAGTTATCTTTTCTTCCAAGTATTCCATTCTTCATAGAATTCCTTCTTCATGCATATCTCTTCTTACATTTGTCTTGATCTTCTTTCCTTTCAATCAGCCGCCTTCCTTATCTGAAAGTTTCCTCTAAGTCCTGATATTATCTCCTGATAAAATCTCCTGAACCTTAAGTACTGATCACTTAAGTTCTAACTTTAGTATAAGTGCTGATTTCAGTTAAGTATTGATTTGTCCTGTTTAAGTAAGATCTGAAAACTAAACACAAATCATATTAGACATGACATTATCAAATATATCTAACATATGTAATTTGAATAATTTCTTATTAATTAAGATAAAATACAAATCCTAGCAGTTAGAGATAGAGGACACCGACTTCTGAATTTCGAGTGCTACTAAACACTCATCATCTGTTCGATCATTCGTGTGAATATCTCTATGACGTAGATCTCTCAAGACGGGATACATGGTGATCAAGGTTAAAAGTACATTTGTTAGGAATTCGTTACGTAAAACTTTTTAAGGTAAATATATCTAAATTATAAATTAAATATTATTTTTCGCATGAATCATGTGTAAGGTTTCGAAGCCTGTCGCTTAAATGCGGTTTACCTTGGTTCACGTGGTTTGCAGGCTATTGCGTGAGCTCGTAGGGTTTACCCAGTGCGCATCATCCGAAGGGTGAAGGCTGCGGGTTACCTACGATAAGAAAAAAAGGTTTCAATTTTAATTTTGTTCGATTTTTTTATTACAATTTTCGTTACGTTTTATGTCTTGAAATACTTTAATTTTAGCGAACTTGAATTCTATTCGGCTAACGAAACTTTGACATAAAAATAATATCAACTTTCATATGGTATTTTAGGCTGAATATATTACAGTAAGAATATATATCGACTATCATCATCGCTGAGAAACTAGTTTAAATTTTATTCATACAACTTAAATTTGGTAATATATATTGATATTATATATACAACTCATTATATATCAAAATAATAAATTAGTATAATATTTTCAACTTCATACCTGTGAAATTAATAATTGCTATACCTGATTTAATTTAATGCAGTTGCGCGTTCAAAAAAGTTTAATCTTGCGGGTGCTTATCACCGTACTTGAGGCATTTTCATAAAAAATGAAGTTTAAGTTATCTTACTGGAATTAATTCCACATAAGCGCGATGATATATTATTTAATGTTATTGAGGTATTCTTGGACGAAAGTCCGCATTACATTTTGACTGTGTACTATTTAATAAACCTCTGGTCATTTAAATTTCGTGTTGCTTTCAAAACACATGGTCCAATCACTAGCCAACAAAAAAGATAGAAATAAAACATTTTTGTAAAGTTTGGATTATGGCATGTTCATGAATTTTATATTATGGCATGATAGGCTATTGTATCTTAACTTTATTTAACGTGAATGACATAATTATTAATATGATATTTTGGTCATCATGAGAAAAGACCCTGTGAAATAAAAATTGTATAATCACGTCACCATAAAAATAAAATTTTCATCAGTAAATTCATTATTTCATAGTTGTAACTATTCTTATGAATGTTGCTCACAAATTCGTGAGAAATTTATGTTAGATATATTTGAGATATCATGTCTAATATGTTTCATGTTTAGTTTTCAGATCTTAACAAACAGGAAATATCAGTACTTACTGGAATCAGTATTTACTGGAAGTCAGAACTTAAGGATATCAGGACTTAGATTATCAGAAGATAAATATCAGAAGATGGATATCAGAACTTAAGTACTGGAGGACTAGCAGTTAATGAAGGAAGCTAATTTACAGGAAAGAAGATCGAGACTAATGCAAAAAGAAGATATGCATGGAAAGAGTTAGAGGACTTAAAGAATTGTATAAGATATCTGATTGATATATTTTAGGAGACTGAATTATATTCCATATCAATTAGAAGTTATCTTGTAACTGTGTACTATATAAACACATACATAGGTTTACAATATATGTGTTATCTTTATCGAGAAGATTATACGTTGTAACCTAGCAGCTCTCATGATATTTGTTCATCACTGAGAGAGAACAGTTCCATTGTAACAGAGTTTATTATATTGAATATATATGTTTACTATTACTTGTATTCAAAATCGGTGTGATTGTATTCTACACTGTATTCAACCCCCTTCTACAGTGTTGTGACCTAACAAGTGGTATCAGAACCTATCTGTTAACACACATACAGTAAAGATCCAAAATAATCATGTATAGAGAAGCAGAAAATCCAACCAAGCCCGCCAAAACTGAAGAAACTCAAAAAACTCAAATCCACAGTCAATATGAGACAATAAGGGTTCCCATACTAAGACCTTCTAAGTACCCCATATGGAAAGTGAAGATGGTTATGTTTCTGGAAGCTGCAGATCCAGAATACCTTGACAGAATTAATGAAGGACCGCATAAGCCAACCAAGCTCTCTGTTGTAATTGCAGATCAGCCAGCAAAGACCATACCAAAGGAGAAAAGTGAGTACACAGCTGAAGATATCTCATCCATTGCCAAGGATGCAAAAGTAAGGCATTTGCTGCATAGTGCCATTGATAATGTCATGTCAAACAAGGTAATTCACTGCAAGACTGCAAAGGAGATATGGGATGCTTTGGAGACAAGATGTCAGGGAACTGATGCAAGCAAAAAGAACATGAGGACTATACTCACTCTAGAGTATGAGCACTTTAACTCAAAAAGTGATGAGTCATTAACTGACTTATATGACAGGTTTGTCAAACTCTTGAATGATCTGTCATTGGTGGACAAGGAATATGATCTTGAAGATTCAAATCTAAAATTCCTTTTAGCTCTTCCTGAAAGTTGGGATTTGAAGGCTACTATTATAAGAGACAACTATGCTCTTGATGAAACTACTCTTGATGAAATTTATGGAATGCTCAAGTCTTATGAACTTGAGATGGATCAAAGGAGCAAGAGACATGGGAGAAAGTCAGGGACAGTTGCTCTGAAGGCTGAGGAGGAATTCCCCAAAGTGCCTGTCTCAAAGAAAGGCAAAGGAAAAGCTCTCATCACAAAGTCTGATTCGGAATCATCAAGTTCTGATGATGATGATTCAGAAACTGAAAGTTTACCTGAAGTAGATGTTGATGAAGAGATGATGAAATTATGTGCTCTTATGGTGAAGGGTATCACAAAGATAGCCTACAGGAAATTCAGAAGGGAAAGAAGTTTTTCAAGAAAGGTGGAAGTACTGATAAGAAGGGTTTCAGAAAGTCTGAAGGCATAGGAGGAAAGTCTGACAGTGGAGACTACTCAAATGTCAAATGCTACAATTGTGGTGAAAGAGGCCACATATCTCCTGACTGCAAGAAAGGAAAGAGTGACAAATGCAAAGCACTTGTCAAAAAGAAGAAAAGCTAGACAGACTCTTCAGATTCTAAAGATGAGGTGAACTATGCTTTAATGGCAAATGCTGATGGCAGCCCTGAAACTGCTGAATTAAAGGTATCTCAAACAACTTATGCCTTTCATACTGATGATATTACCGAGTTGAGATTATATCTTAAAACCATGTTTATTAGGTACATAGATCAAACTTTAATATGTGAAAGATTAGATTCTGAAAATCTTGCTTTTAAGAAAATGAATGATTATTTAGAAAAGGAGTTAGTTATGTTCCATCAAACTCATAAAGAGAGAGATGATGCTTTTTATGTTAGAGATGAATTGCTAAAATTGAATAAATCTCTAAAAACTTAGTTAGAAAAAGAAAAAGAGATTATTAGGACTTGGACTGACTAACTCTGGCAGAACAACTCAGAACTTATTAAGTAGTGAAAACTAGAAAGAGGGCTTAGGTTATGGAGATGATAAAAGTGAAAAAGGAACTGAACAAATTGAGCCAATTGTTGTTAAACAAACTGTTAAGCCAAAGGTAAATCCTGTTAAGTTTGTAGCTAAAACTGTAAAGTCTGATTCTGAAAAGATGAAAGAGTCTGTGACAGAAGTTAAGGAGATGTCGACTTCTGACAAATTAGAACAAGATAAACCAACTAAAGTCAACATAGGCTTAATGACAAAGAAGTAACTTAAGCATAAGCTGAAAGAAATAAGGAATGTTAACAAGGTTAAGGCAGCTAGAAAAAATAGGAATGGAAAGGAAGGTGTGAATAAAAGAAATAACTATATGCATGTTCCTAATGCTCCTAGAAAGAAATGTTATAACTATGGAAACTCTAACCATCTTGCTTCTTTTTGCAGGAAGAATAAGAATATAAACTCTTTACCTCCTAAGTCAAGAGTTAAAAATCAGTCTGTTAGGTTTAAGCCACAAAATCCTTGTTTTCATTGTGGAAGTTTATGTCATTCCATTTATACTTGTAAGGAATATCATAGTTTATACTATGATTATTATCAAATAAAACCTTCTTTGAAGAAAGTTGCTTTAATTTTTTCTAGTTTAAAATCTGATGCAAAATCTGATATAAGTTCTGATAAACAGCATGTTAGCATAAACTCTGATATTAAATTCGTTGCAAATGCTAACAAACTTAAAAAGGCCAAAGGATCCAAGCAAGTCTGGGTCCTTAAAATTAACCATTAGTGGTCTTTGTGATTGTAGGGCAACAGGAGAAACATCCTAGTACTGGATAGTGGATGTTCAAGACATATGACTGGAAATAAAGGCCTGCTCTCATACTTTGTGGAGAAAGCTGGCCCAGAAGTTTCTTATGGAGATGGCAACATGGAAAAAACTCTGGGATATGGCAATATTAATATTGGGAATGTCATCATTGAAACAGTAGCTCTTGTCTCGGGACTTAAACACAATCTGCTGAGTGTGAGTCAAATCTTTGACAGAGGTTATCATGTGGATTTTTTTGAAGAAAACTGTGAAGTTGTAAGCAATTCTACAAGCAAAGTGGTTCTGAAAGGTTACAGGCATGGTAACATTATAAAGCCAGACTTTCAACAAGTTCTGATGGTTCTGCAATCTGTCTGATGAGTAGAGCATCAATTTTAGAAACCTGGAATTGGCACAAAAGACTCTCTCATTTAAACTTCAACAACATAAATGAGCTTGTAAAGAAAGATCTTGTGAGAGGATTTCCAAAATCAGTATTTGCTCCTGATGGCCTATGTGATTCATGTCAAAAGGTAAAACAAATAAAATCTTCTTTCAAGAGCAAAACTGAGTCATCAATTCTTGAGCCTTATCACCTACTGCATGTTGATCTATTTGGTCCATTCAATGTCATGTCTATTGCAAAGTAGAAATATGCTATGGTTATAGTGGATGAGTTCACAAGGTACACATGGGTGTACATCTTCCACAAGAAGAATGAAAGTGCATTTACTATAACTGATCATGTCAGACAACTGGATAAGTTGGTCAAAGATTCTGTTAAAATTATAAGAAGTGATAATGGCACTGAGTTCAAGAATTCAATCATGGAAGAGTTCTGCAAAGAGAATGGAATCAAACAGGAATTTTCTGCACCTAGAACTCCACAACAAAATGGAGTTGTAGAAAGAAAGAACAGGACTCTCATTGAAGCTGCACGAACTATGCTTCATGAAGCAAAGCTGCCAACCTACTTTTGGGCTGAAGCTGTGCAGACTGCTTGTTTTACACTGAATACAACACTCATAAACAATCATGGAAAAACACCATATGAGATGGTGAAGAAAAAGAAGCCAAATCTGAAATACTTTCATGTATTTGGTTGCAAGAGTTTTGCTCTTAAGATTCATCCTGAACAGCTGTCAAAATTTTATCTAAAAGCTGATGAATGAATTTTTGTTGGATATCCAATTTCCATAAAAGCCTTCAGAGTCTACATTTTAAGAACAAGAGTTGTCATGGAATCTATCAATGTATCTTTTGATGACAAGAAGATTACTGGACTTGAAGATTTCAATGATCACGGTCAGCTGAGATTTGAAAATGAAGACTTAAATTCTGATTCTGTAAATTCTGATGACTTAAACTCTGAACCTGTAAGTACTGATGTCATTGAATTTGTGGTAACAACTCCAAAGGAAAATGCACCTGTCCAGGGGGAGCAAGCTGAAGATCCTACCACATCTCAAGACTTTCAAGAAGCATCAAAACCTGTCACTTGCTCTTCAAGTGTTGATTCATCTAGTTCTGATGAGCCAAATTCTGATAATTCTAGAAGCTCTGGTACTTCAAATCCTGAAGGATCCAAGTCAAATTCTGAAGTCTCAGAGAGCATAACTACAGGGGGAGCATCAGAAAATGCCGATGAAGACAGGTGTTAGCTATCACTGGATCAGTGGTATCATGAAATGCAGGTGGATTTACATTCTGAAAAGCTTTGAAAGTAACAATTTGTCTAGGTGGTACTGGTGGTTCAGGTGGTTGGTGTGGCTCACGGTTATCTTGGTTTTCAATTCATTGTTGAAGAGTTAGTTGTTGTTGAGCTATAGCATTGGTTTGCTGTTGCAAAGTTTCCAGTATTCGAAGAATGTTAGGAATATATGTGCATTAGTTTGATGATATGTTTAACAAAACACTTAAGTAGAAATTCAGTGTCTGTAGCCTCAACGGATAAGACCACTTTGGCTATCCGTTGATGGTGTAGCTTTACTTAGAAATAAGTCTAGTGTTGTAGCATATTTCAGTCTCTGTATTTAAGATGTAAATCTTAGAAGTTGAGAGAAACTATGAGTCATGTTGACTACTAGAAGATATGCAGATAGGAAGGCCAATTGTAAATATTTCATGCCTTGTAATTTTGTATAAATGAAGTGGTATCAACGGATGACTTAAAGACCTTCAACGGATGAGAAGCTAAGCTTCAACGGATGTCTCTAAAGCTTCAACGGATAACATCCTTCAACGGATGAGTGCATCAACGGATGAAAGCTTCAACGGATGTTCTGTTGATTAACCGTTGATAAGTGGTAGTTGTACCTACAAACAGAGGCACGTGAGTGAACAGAGATAACTGAAATGTGGCAGCCTAATTTCAGGAACATCAGAAAAAGCAGCCGTTCTACTCTAGCATAAAGAGACATTAAGTCAACAAAGTACTTGAGTGAACTGGAGAAGAAACAAGTGGAGATCTTACTTTATTATTTTATATATCCTTGTCTTCACTTGTAAACTTGGTAATATAAAAACCAAGTAGTAGCTAGTAATTAGATGTGAATTTTTCCAGAGCTGTTTAGAAAAATCTTGAGAGAAAAATTATCTAGTTTGTACTAGGATGCAGCTGTGATCAAACTCTTAGATCACAGAATTTCTGAAATACCATCTCTGGTGGAACAACAAATCCACCAGAAAAGTTTTTAAAGGTTTATTGTGTTCTTTACATTTGTGTTTGAATATATATCTGTCTGTATCAGCTTAAAGCAATTCACACACTTGTTCATCTTGAACACACAGTCTTTATAAACTGCTCAAAACTTGAAAAAGTTTTGAGATTTACATTCAACCCCCCCTTCTGTAAATCTCATTGTTAGTTCTCTAGAAATAACAATTGGTATCAGAGCAGGCTCTTGACAAACAAAGAGTTTAAAGATCTTGGAATCTAACAAAGATGAGTAATAAGGATATTGGAGTAAAAATCCCAGTTCTTGACAGAGACAGTTATCACCACTGGAAGGTGAAAATGCACCTTCATCTACTCTCCCAAGATGAAGGTTATGTAAACTGTATTGAGAATGGTCCTCACATTCCCCACAAAGTAGCCACAGTTGCTACGGCCACAATTGCTGTTGGTCAATCCATTCCAAAACCTAGAGCAGAATGGACAATGGAAGACACAGAAGAAGTCCACAAGGATAAGAAGGCTATGAACATTTTGTTTAATGGTCTTGACAAGGATATGTTTGATAATGTGATAAATTGCTCAACTGCCAAAGAGGTTTGGGACACAGTTCAGCTGCTGTGTGAAGGTACAGAACAAGTAAAAGAGAACAAGATGCAGCTTCTCATTCAACAGTATGAGTATTTTCATTTTGAAGAAAATGAATCTTTAAATGACACATTTAACAGATTCCAAAAGCTGTTGAATGGATTGAAGCTGTATGGTAGAGTGTACCAGGTGAAGGATTCAAATCTTAAATTCTTAAGATCCTTGCCAAAGGAATGGAAACCCATGACTGTCTCCTTAAGAAACTCTCAGGATTATAAGGACTTCACTCTTGAAAGATTATATGGAATCTTGAAGACTTATGAACTAGAGTTGGAACAGGATGAGGTATTGGAGAAGGGGAGAAAGAAAGGAAGTTCAGTTGCATTGGTAGCTGAAAATGAGAGGGAATGCAGACAAGAAACTGTGAGATCTACATCAAACTCCAAAGATGGTACAAGATATCAGGAATCAAGCAAAGGAAAAGAGCAAGTTGCTGAGAATGAAGACAACTCCAGTCAAGATGACTCTGATAGTGTTGATGAGCATCTTGCATTTCTGTCCAGGAGATTTGTAAAGATGAAGTTTAAGAAAAACACTAGAGCCACTAAACCTCATAAGAACATGGTGGACAAATCAAAGTTCAAGTGTTTCAATTGTGGTATAAGTGGACACTTTGCAAGTGAGTGCAGAAAGCCAACTTCTGAAAAGAAGAAATTTGACCAAGTAGATTACAAGAAGAAATATTTTGATCTGCTCAAGCAAAAGGAAAGGGCTTTCATTACTCAAGAAAAAGATTGGGCAGCTGATGGAGAGGAAGAGAATGAAGATGTGGAGTATGTCAACTTAGCTCTTATGGCTGATTCTGAGGAAAATGAAGTTAGTTCATCAAGCAATCAGGTAACAACTCAGGTAATCACTACTGATGTAACACAACTTACTAAAGAAGAGTGCAATGATGCTTTTAATGACATGTCTACTGAATTGTATCATTTGCGTGTGTCTCTTAAATCTCTTGCTAAAGAAAATAGTAGGATTAAAGAGAACAATCTGTTTTTAAGTAATAGAAATGCTATGTTAGAAGATAAGTTGATTGACCTAGAGAAAACCAAGCTGCATTGTATATCTGTTGAGAATGAACTAGCTGAATCTATTAAGAAAGTAGAAATACTTTCTAATCAATTAAAGAGAGAGCAAGAGGTGATTAAAGCCTGGAAAACATCTAGGGATGTTAGTGCTCAAATTGCCAAGGTCCAAGGAATTGAATCATTCTATGAAACCGCCTGCGATAAAAACAAAAAGAAACTGGAATTAATTGATGGGCTGTCAACGGATGTGGAATCAACGGATGATGAAGGTTATCCGTTGAAGGAAGAAAATGAGCATCCGTTGAAGGTTCCTCAATTAAAACAGGCAGATGTTTCTAATAGTGAAAAACTAAAGAAACTCAACAAAAAATTTGGTTCAACTTCCAAGAACTTTGTTAAAGAAGAAGCAAGCACATCCAAAGATGTCAGTAAGGTGAATATAGGGCACATGACCTTAGAACAGTTAAATAATAGGCTCAAGATGGTTGAGGATAAAAAGGAAACTAAAAGAAAATCTAACAGAAATGGGAAGGTAGGTGTTAACAAACATAACAATTACACACCTGATAGGTATGCTCCTAGAAAAAGCTGTGTGAATTGTAGTAGTGTTAATCATCTATCTGCTAATTGCAAATCTATTAAGAAAACCCCCATAATTGTACCCTCTTCCATGCCTAACATGTCTGCATCATCTCTACATGCTATGCCTACTATGTCTCAACAGAATCCTTATGCACATTTTGCAAACATGCCATATTTTAACAATCCTTATCTTGCTGCATTTAGTATGCCTCAAATGCCATACAATATGCCTATGTGGAATAACATGTATGCACAATCCATGCCTTATCATATTCCAAATGTGCTAAATGATTCTGTGACTAACCCTACACCTCAACCAACTACATCCAAGACCAAGGTTGACTCAAAGTTACCTAAGTCTAGAGATGCAGGAGGAATGAAGTCTAGGAGAAAGGCTAACAAGAATGGACCCAAGGAAACTTGGGTACCAAAATCAAATTGATTGATTTTATGGTGTGCAGGGAAATAGAAGAAATCTATGGTACTTGGACAGTGGCTGTTCAAGACACATGACAGGAGATTTCTCCCTGCTCACAGAGTTTAAGGAAAGAGCTGGCCCTAGCATAACCTTTGGAGATGACAGCAAAGGGTTTACTATGGGATATGGCTTGATTTCAACAAGAAATGTCATCATTGATGAAGTTGCATTAGTTGATGGTCTCAAACATAACTTACTGAGCATCAGTCAACTATGTGATAAAGGGAATACAGTTTCCTTCAATTCTGAAGCCTGTGTTGTCACTAGTAAGAAAGACAACAAAGTGGTTCTAACTGGAGTTAGAAAAGGAAATGTGTACTTAGCTGACTTCAACTCTGCAAATGCAGAATCTATTACTTGTCTCTTCAGCAAAGCAAGTTCAGTTGAGAGTTGGCTATGGCACAAGAAGCTATCCCATTTGAATTTCAAGACAATGAATGATCTAGTCAAAAAGGACCTAGTAAGAGGAATTCCTCTTGTTGAATTCTCAAGGGATAGTTTGTGTGATGCTTGTCAGAAAGGCAAACAAAGGAAAGCATCATTCAAAAAGAAGCTTGAAACAACAATTGATGAACCATTACAGCTGCTACATATGGATTTGTTTGGACCAGTCAATGTATTGTCAATTGCAAGAAAAAGATATTGCTTAGTGATTATAGATGATTTCTCAAAGTTTTCATGGGTCTATTTTCTTGGATCAAAGAATGAAGCAAGTGAAATCATTATCAATCACATCAGGCAAGTCAATAATCATCCTGACCTGAAGGTTAGGAATATCAGGAGTGACAATGGAACTGAGTTCAAGAATTTATCAATGAGGCTGTTCTGTGAAGAAAATGGAATCATGCATGAGTTCTCAGCTCCAAGAACACCTCAGCAAAATGGGGTAGTTGAAAGAAAGAACAGATCTTTAATTGAGGCTGCCAGAACAATGCTTGAAGAATCAAAGTTACCAACATATTTCTGGGCTGAAGCTGTTAATTGTGCCTGTTTCACTCAAAATATCTCTTTGATCAATCAAGCTAAAGGCATGACTCCTTATCAGTTGTTCAAGAGAAGAAAACCAACTCTAAACTTTCTTCATGTCTTTGGATGTAAATGTTTTATACTAAGGAATCAATCTGACCATAAAGGGAAGTTTGATGCAAAGGCTGATGAAGGGATATTTGTTGGTTATTCAGCTGGAAAATCTTATAGGGTCTACAATCTAAGAACCAACATTGTTATGGAATCTGTGCATGTTGTGTTTGATGATAAAAAGATTGATGGACTAACAGATGAGGGACAATATGAGAGACTCAAATTTGACAACATTGATATATATTGTGATGATAGTGAAGAGGAGACTGATGGAGATAACACTTCAAAAGGGATTCAAAACATGCCCTTGGATAATGCACAAAATACTGCATCCGTTGAAAGTCAGAATTCTGCATCCGTTGATAGAGGCAATGCAGTATCCGTTGAAAGACATGGTGTATCATCCGTTGAAGTACTAAATGAAGCATCCGTTGATCATAGTTTATCAACGGATAATCGATTTACATCATCAGTTGATAGAACTCCAAGTTCCCTGCAAAGGACCAACAACTCAGGGGGAGTTTCAACTAGTCAACACTCTGTCTCACATCATGACAATACTGAGGCCACCTCATCTAGAGCACATCTTCCACTTCAAAGGAAATGGACCAAAAATCATCCCTTTGAACTGATCATTGGTGATGCATCATCTAAAGTGCAAACAAGAAGAGCTACTCAAGATGAATGTCTGTATAGTAGTTTTCTATCTCAGAAGGAACCTAAGAAAGTGGAAGAAGCCTTATTGGATCCAGATTGGATATTAGCTATGCAGGAAGAGCTAAACCAATTTGAGAGAAACCAAGTTTGGAAGCTGGTACCCAAACCAAAGAACAAGAGTCCTATTGACACAAAATGGGTATTCAGAAACAAGATGGATGAAAATGGCTTATCATAAGGAATAAAGCCAGATTAGTTGCTAAAGGCTATTCTCAGCAAGAGGGAATAGATTTTGATGAGACATATGCTCCTGTTGCAAGACTTGAAGCCATCAGAATTTTTCTAGCCTATGCAGCTCATGCCAATTTCAAAGTCTATCAAATGGATGTCAAGAGTGCATTTCTAAATGGGAAATTAGAGGAAGAAGTCTATGTAAGTCAACCTCCAGGATTTGAAGATCCAAATTTTCCAGACTATGTATATTATCTGTTGAAAGCACTCTATGGACTGAAGCAAACACCTAGAGCCTGGTATGAAACCTTATCAAAATTTCTTTTGGAGAATCACTTCACTAGAGGTACTGTTGATAAAACTCTCTTCTTTAGGAATGTTAATGGCTCTAGTATACTTGTTCAAATTTATGTAGACGACATAATATTTGGTTCTAAAGATGATAAACTTTGTAAAAAGTTTGCTAAGCTAATGCAAAGTAATTATGAAATGAGCCTTATGGGAGAACTAACCTATTTTCTTGGTTTACAAATTAAACAAGTTAGTAATGGAATTTTCATTAGTCAAACTAAATATATTCATGATCTTTTAAAGAAGTTTGACTTAATGGAATGTTCATCTGCAAAAACTCCCATGGCCACTGCCACCAAACTTGAATTTAATAAGACTGAAAGGTCTGTGGACATTACAAGTTATAGAGGCATGGTTGGTTCACTTTTATATTTAACTGCTAGCAGACCAGATATAATGTTTGCTACATGTCTGTGTGCTAGATTTCAAGCTGATCCTAGGGAGTCTCACTTAATAGCTATCAAAAGGATTTTCAGATATCTCAAGGGTACACCAAATTTAGGTATTTGGTATCCTAGAGAATCTGGCTTTGATCTAATTGGTTATTCAGATGCAGACTATGCAGGTTGCAAAATAGACAGGAAAAGTACAACAGGCTCCTGCCAATTCCTGGGAAACAAGCTTGTATCATGGTTTAGCAAAAAGCAAAATTCAGTCTCTACTTCTACAGCTGAGGCTGAATACATTGCTGCTGGAAGTTGCTGCTCTCAAGTGTTATGGATGAGAAATCAACTCCTTGACTATGGACTTCATGTTGATAGAATTCCTATCTTTTGTGACAACACAAGTGCCATAGCCATAACAGAGAATCCTGTACAGCACTCAAGAACCAAGCACATTGATATCAAGTACCACTTCATTAGGGAGCATGTCATGAATGGTACAGTGGAACTACATTTTGTTCCAAGTGAACAACAAATTGCAGACATATTTACCAAGCCACTTGATGAATCAACATTCACAAGATTAGTAAGTGAGCTAGGTATGCTTAATTACTCTTAAAATTCATGTCCTTATTGCAATTTGAATTGCAGCCTGAAATATATTAGTTGCTAGAACAAATTTGACTTTTAACAAAGTTTATACCATCAACGGATGTTTCCTATCCGTTGAAAGTCAAAATTGCTCTATCAACGGATATTCATTATCCGTTGAAAGACAAATACATTTCTGGAATTTTTATCCGTCAACGGATAAAACTGAAGTACCTTTCAACGGATGACAATTTGCCTTATCCGTTGAAATGTCACATCAGTCGATTCAGGTGTTTCACAGCCGTTGATTCTATTTTCTTAACCGTTGATACTCATACATACATCTGTATGTATTGGTTTTAAAGGTAGTTGTTAGAATACTTACAGTTTATTCTTAAACGGCTGAAATTCACTAACATATACTTATTGATTAATCTTTTACTAATTTTTTTTTTTTTTTAAAAAAGCATATAAGCCCTTCTGATTTTTCATTTTTACTTTACGCTTTCTTAAAATTTCAAGCATTTACCATTTTCTCTCTGCAAAACCTTCAAGTTATTCTCTGCAATTTCTACTCACAACAATGGCACCAGTCGTGAAAATTATGTCTCAATCTGGGTTCATCTATGAGAAGAACAATTTCATAGCTTTGGTAGAAAAGAATGAAGCCCATTCAGACTATCACAAAATGATGGACTTCATCAAAAACTGTAAACTTAGCTATGCAATGCTGGAAGCCCCAACGATTTACTGTGAAGTAGTTGAGGAGATTTGGACAACTGCTGAGTTCAACTCCATAGATATGACTATCTCCTTCACTCTCAAAGGTAAAAATCACTGTATTAACTGTGATGATTTACAAGCATGTTTTAAATTACCTGAGAACAATGCCATGACACCACACACTGATAATGATGTATCCAGCATGTTAGATTCCATAGGTTATTCTCTTAACTCTGCTAGTTTAGGGAGTATTAGAAGAAAAGGCCTTAGGAAAGAATGGAGTTTTCTTGGGGATGCCTTTATAAAGGTTTTCTCTGGGAAAATTAGTAATTTTGATGCCATAACTTCATCTCTTGTTAATATGCTCTATATGCTTGTTTCTGATAGGTATTTTAACCTTAGCAACTATGTGATGCTAGAATTGGGTACTAGATTAGGTAACAAAGCTAATAGACCTAATAACATCTATTATGCTAGATTCTTTATGTTATTGGCTAACCATGTTGCTGAAGGTTTGGTCATAATCAATGAGAATAATAAACTCAAGTGCTGGGCACAAGAGAAAAGAGTTCTTGCAGATTTATTGAGAATGGATCTCAACAGCAGTGTGCCATTGGTATATTTACCAATCATGAATGCACCTCAGGTAGGTGAGGTAATTGCTTCTACAACTCCTACTTCTTCCAACCCCTCTATTTCTTTATCTTCTAGTGTGGCCATGAAATCTGTGACAATGCCCCAACAGATTTCTACCAAGGTCACCAAAACTAAACTTTCAAAATCAAAGACAAAGAAAACCACCTCTGTTGTTTCTCAAAATACAACAGTTGTAACACCAACCATTAACCCTGAGGGGAGTGAACAGGGTGTGAGTGGTGAGGGGAGGGGTGAACATCAAACAAACCCCCAGGATAAGGAAGGAGAGTTAAGTGCTTCCCAAGCTAGCCAAGCCACAGTTTCTCAAAAAGCTGTGGTGGTTGAAAAGGTATCTAGCACATTGTTATTCCTAGAGGACTAACAATGAGATTTACAGAAGGGGGGTTGAATGTAAATCTCAAAACTTTTTCAGGTTTTGAGAAGTTTATTAAAGCAGTGTGTTCTAGATGAACAAGTGTATGAATTGCTTTGAGCTAATGCAGACAGATATATATTCAAACACAAAATGTAAAGAACACAACAAACTTTAAAAACTTTTCTGGTGGATTTGTTGTTCCACCAGAGATGGTATATTAGAAAATCTGTGTTCAACAATGTTGATCACAGCTGCATCCTAGTACAAACTAGATGAATTTTCTCTCAAGATATTTCTTAACAGCTCTGGAAAATCTCTCTCTAATTACTAGCTTCTTCTTGGTTTATATATTACCAAGTGTACAAGTGAAAAACAATATAAAATTACAATAGTAAAATAAGTTCTTCACTTGCTTCTTTTCCTGTTCACTCCAGTACTTTGTTGACTATTGCATCTTTGTACTAAAGAAGAACGGCTGCTTTTTCTGTTGATCCTGAAATTCGGCTACCACATCTCAGTTTTCTCTGTCAACCCATGTGCCTCTGTCTGTAGGTACAACTACCACTTATCAACGGCTAATTAGCAGAACATCCGTTGAAGCTTTCATCCGTTAATGACTTCATCCGTTGAAGGATGTTATCCGTTGAAGCTTTCATCCGTTGATGCATTTATCCGTTGATGCTCTCATCCGTTGAAGGATGTTATCCGTTGAAGCTTTAGAGACATCCGTTGAAGCTTAGCTTCTCATCCGTTGAAGGTCTTTAAGTCATCCGTTGATACCACTTCATTTATACAAAATTACAAGGCATGAAATATTTACAATTGGCCTTCCTATCTGCATATCATCTAGTAGTCAACATGACTTATAGTTTCTCTCAAC
The DNA here is from genome assembly GCF_009905375.1 of Apium graveolens. NCBI lineage: Eukaryota > Viridiplantae > Streptophyta > Magnoliopsida > Apiales > Apiaceae > Apium > Apium graveolens. The sequence goes on along the minus strand of NC_133657.1, from coordinate 160,145,290 downwards.
TTCTAAGAATTACATTTTAAATACAGAGACTGAAATATGCTACAATACTAGACTTATTTCTAAGTAAAGCTACACCATCAACGGATAGCCAAAGTGGTCTTATCCGTTGAGGCTACTGACACTAAATTTCTACTTAAGTATTTTGTTAAACATATCATCAAACTAATGCACATATATTCCTAACAATCTCCCCCTATTTATGTCTATAAGAATTGTAGGCATAAATTCAGGGTTAACTTGATGATAACAAAACACTTAACAAATATTTGAATTGAAACTAAGTAGAAATATAAAAGTGCTGCAAAAGTGTATGTACTAGGAGGTAATTGAAGATTTACAGTATTTCCAAGGGTGCTCCTCTAGCCTGAGCAAATCATTATTTTCTTCTTTGTTCCCTGGTTATCTTTCCTAGCCCTTTGTCATTTTCCTCAAATTGGAGTTGGAGTTGTCTGAAGAATTCAGCTTCATCTTCATCACTGATATCCAACTTAGATTGCATTTCTTTGAGAGTTTCATTGCTGGCAATCTTGAGTTGGTCTTCAAGTCTGAAAAATCTTCTGACTCCTTTGTCATCTCTAAATTCCATCAACCAATGAGGTGATTTGTGAATTTTAGTTCCCCTTTCTTGTATGAGTAAGGTTCTGGGCAAAGCATTTGGTTCCCTCCAAGTCTTCCTTATGTTGGCAATCTTGTTGAGAATTTCAGTCTTGGCTGTTCTGGTAAAGCCAGAATCCTTTTTGATGGCTGAAAAGACTCTGATCAAGGTAGAGTAGCCTTCATTTAGAATCCTGTAGAGAGGCCATGTTCTTTCCCCAGCTCCCTTATATCTGAAAACCAATCTCTCTGGTAGCTGTCTGTAGGCAGCTATTCCCCTTACTTCCTCTAGCTCATCCAGATAGAGATTAATGTCTGAAGCTTCTTTTATGTCACAGATGTGAACATAATCATCTTTAGAAATGGGTGGCTTAGGGTTAGGTTTTTGTTTTTGAGTGAATTTCTTAGAGGTTAGGGGAGGTGTAGATTTAGATTTTCTTTTCTGTTTCTTTGGTAGTGGTAGAGTGGTTAAAAAGGTAGGCAATGTGATGTTGTCCCAATCAATAGGTTCCTCTTTTGGAATGATTGGTTCACCATGGATATTTATAGAGGGATCAGCAACAAAAGGTTTAGGTATGGAAGGTAGTGGTTTAGATATAGATTTGGTATCTTCAGGGTTATCTTCACTCCTTCTGTGTGCCTTGGCCTTTCTTCTGTTTCCCTTCTGCCATTCCTCTCTTTCTTCCATATTTTCACCAAATATGCTCCCAAGAACCTCATCTAAGTTAGCAATCTTTTCTTCACCCCTGACTTCAATTCCTTTCATTTCTTCAACTTGGCTTGACTTTAGCTGTTTTTCAAGCTTTGCTTGTGCTCTTTTGTCAGCCTTGAGTTTTACAGCTTCTTTCTTCAACCTTCTGGTTTCTTCCCTTTTGGCCTTTAGAAATTTGGGATGTCCTTGCATCACACAGATACTCTTTCCCTCTCTATAGATAAAGGCCATGTCCATTCTCTCACCCTTGTCCTTGGTCTCCTTCTTCTTTATGATGCTTGCACTTAGAACTTTGTCTCCATCAGGTTTTGGAAGAGGAAAGTCTACTTCCTGCATCTGAGCAAAGTCTAGGGGATTCTTTGTGGAGTCCATACTGGATCTAGTGTTAGGCTTTAGAACCATAGGTTTTAAATTCTTGAAAGAAGTCTCTCCAACCTTATTTCTCCCTACTGGCTTGAGCTCCATGTTGATTGGTTCAATCTTTGTGCTAAATTTCACAGATGTTGATTTATTTTGTGTAGAACCAAACACCAATTGCAACCTTTCATCAATTCTCCTCCATTGTTCTTTCATTTGTATTTCAGCTGCTGCTAGCTGAATCAAATCAATTCCATCAGGTTTTCCCTTGATTTGAATGATTGGAGAGGTAGTGATGGCAGGAACTAGCACTTTAGATATCTGAATCTTTGTAGAGGGCTCTCCTTCCCCTTCCCTTTTATTCTCCCCCTTTTTGTTATTATCAAGGAGAGGGGTCAAGCCTTGTGCTTTTGCCAGCTGCATTAGGAGATTGGTTTGAGATTGTTGGTTGAGAAGAAGGGTGGCCACAGAATCTTCAATTCCTTGAACTCTGTCTTCCAACTTGGCCAGCCTTTGTTCAGTAACTGATTCCTTTTTCAATCTCGAAACCAAGTCCTGCAAAGTACCATAGGGCATGACTGAATCCAATTTTTCTGAAGTGAAGGATTTCAAGTCAGCAATATCTTTCCTGAGATCATCTAGACTCATATCTTGCTTTACTTTCTGCAACTTCATGAGATGCAGTGAGTCCAGGTGAGCTTGGAGGATAGCCTTGATATTTGCATTTGAAGTGTTCTGAATGGCCTGTTGAATAGTGATGATTTGTTTGACCAAGTGGACATTGAATTCACCTGTTCTATGCTCCTTAGTCAAGGCCCATTCAGGTAGATTAGGAATGGAATTAGGGTCTTCATCTCCCCCTATGTTCATGCTTCCATCAGAAGAAATAGAGTCATCATCATCAGAATTTACTCCAAATTCCTCAGATGGCTCACCAGCTGTAGAAGGCATCCTGTTAATAGCAGCTTTATCCCTTTGAAGAGATTCTGTTGAGTGCACTAGATGTAGTGTCCTCTCTGCCTCCTCATTGCCCTGAGCAGCCAACAATTGATAGGCTATCACAGGATGAGTAAAAGTGTCAGCATCCAAGGAAATGTTATCAATTACAGCTTTGTAATGTTGCTGAAATTGTCTTTCCTTTTCAGCATCATCCACAATCATTGACTCATGAGCAATGGCTGGTTCCACCCTTGTATCAACTGTACCTGCTTTTCTCTCTTTTTCTCTATGTTCTTGCATCAGGGGCTCCCCCTGGCTCACACATCTCACTCCCTCACCTTCACCTTCTAAGGTGGTACTCCACTCACTGACTTTTGCCATGCTGGAAGAAATAGCATGCATTTTTGTGCTCTCAATCTCTCCTTTTGCCTGGGAGCAACCCAGCCTCTCACTCAAATTTTCACTCCCTGCCCTCAATCCTAAAAGTGATTGCACAGTATTCATGTCTTCTACACTTGGAATCATTTCAGTTATTTGTGTAGAGACTATCAACGGATGTGGAATATCCGTTGAAGTTGAAACTGTTGTTATCAACGGATAACTGCTGTTAAGCTTATCCGTTGAAGAGCAACCACTTGTCAACGGATGAGTGATATCCGTTGAAGAAGGAAAAGAAGATGAAATTGAAAGTGATATAATTGTTGAATCTGTATAGATTGATTTGATATGTGTTGATACAGATCCTTCAATTATATCTGAAAGAATTTGCGGGTGATCCAACAAATCATCTAAAAGATGATGATCACCTGTATTTGAGTGGGGCTCCTCCCTGAGTTGTAAAGAGGGAGAATCAGGAATTGATGGGAATAACATATCCACATCCAGAGATGGTGAAGAAGTATTTGGTGATTGATGTGTAGTTATTGTGAGAGAATGGGGCTGTGACTCCACATTTATTGGAGTCACATCAAACTGAGTTTGAGAAGGCACAGAGACAGATGGATGTATCTGTGCAGTGTGTGCACCCTGTGTAGAAGATTGGGTTCTAGCCTTCTTCCTTCTAATAAAAGCTTTTGTAGGTGAGTGTTTGGCTTTAGTGTCCCTCCCTCTTTTGTTCTGTGTTCCTGGTTGGGAACTCTTTTCAATAGTAACATCCTTTTGGGAGGATGCTACTAGGGATGTGCTAGAAACCTTTTCAACCACCACAGCTTTTTGAGAAACTGGGGCTTGGCTAGCTTGGGAAGCACTCAACTCTCCTTCCTTATCCTGGGGGTTTCTTTGATGTTCACCCCTCCCCTCACCACTCACACCCTGTTCACTTCCCTCAGGGTTAATGGTTGTTGTTACAACTGTTGTCTTTTGAGAAACAACAGAGGTGGTTTTCTTTGTCTTGGATTTTGAAAGTTTAGATTTGGTGACCTTGGTAGAAATCTGTTGGGGCATTGACACAGATTTCATGGCCACACTAGAAGATAAAGAAATAGAGGGGTTGGAAGAAGTAGGAGTTGTAGAAGCAATTACCTCACCTACCTGGGGTGCATTCATGATTGGTAAATATACCAATTGCACACTGCTGTTTAGATCCATTCTCTTCAAGTCTGCAAGAACTCTTTTCTCTTGTGCCCAGCACTTGAGTTTATTATTCTCATTGATTATGACTAAACCTTCAGCAACATGGTTAGCCAATAACATAAAGAATCTAGCATAATAGATGTTATTAGGTCTATTAGCTTTGTTACCTAATCTAGTACCTAATTCTAGCATCACATAGTTGCTAAAGTTAAAGTACCTATCAGAAACAAGCATATAGAACATATTAACAAGAGATGAAGTTATGGCATCAAAATTACTAATTTTCCCAGAGAAAACCTTTATGAAGGCATCCCCAAGAAAACTCCATTCTTTCCTAAGGCCTTTTCGTCTAATACCCCCTAAATTAGCAGAGTTAAGAGAGTAACCTATGGAATCTAACATGTTGGATACATCACTATCAGTGTGTGGTGTCATGGCATTATTCTCAGGTAATTTAAAACATGCTTGTAAGTCATCACAGTTAATACAGTGATTTTTACCTTTGAGAGTGAAGGAGATAGTCATATCCATGGAGTTGAACTCAGCAGTTGTCCAAATCTCCTCAACTACTTCACAGAAAATCGTTGGGGCTTCCAGCATTGCATAGCTAAGTTTACAGTTTTTGATGAAGTCCATCATTTTGTGATAATCTGAGTGGGCTTCATTCTTTTCTACCAGAGCTATGAAATTGTTCTTCTCGTAGATGAACCCAGATTGAGACATAATCTTCACGACTGGTGCCATTGTTGTGAGTAGAAATTGCAGAGAATAACTTGAAGGTTTTGCAGAGAGAAAATGGTAAATGCTTGAAATTCTAAGAAAGCGTAAAGTAATAATGAACAATCAGAAGGGCTTATATGCTTTCAAAGAAAAAGAAATAAATAAAGGATTAATCAATAAGTAGGTGTTAGTGAATTTCAGTCGTTTAAGAATAAACTGTAAGTATTCTAATAACTACCTTTAAAACCAATACATACAGATGTATGTATGGTATCAACGGTTAAGAAAATAGAATCAACGGCTGTGAAACACCTCAAACGTCTGATGTGACATTTCAACGGATAATGTAAATTGTCATCCGTTGAAAGGTACTTCAGCTTTATCCGTTGACGGATAAAAGTTCCAGAGATATACTTGTCTTTCAACGGATAATGAATATCCGTTGATAGAGCAATTTTGACTTTCAACGGATAGGGAACATCCGTTGATGGAATAAACTTTGTTAAAAGTCAAATTTGTTCTAGCAACTAATATATTTCAGGCTTCTCATCAAATTGCAAAGAAGACATGAATTTTAAGAGTAATTAAGCATACCTAGCTCACTTACCAATCTTGTGAATGTTGATTCATCAAGTGGCTTGGTAAATATGTCAGCAATTTGTTGTTCACTTGGAACAAAATGTAGTTCCACTGTACCATTCATGACATGCTCCCTAATGAAGTGGTACTTGATATCAATGTGCTTGGTCCTTGAGTGCTGTACAGGATTCTCTGTTATGGCTATGGCACTTGTGTTGTCACAAAAGATAGGTATTCTATCAACATGAAGTCCATAATCAAGGAGTTGATTCCTCATCCATAACATTTGAGAACAGCAACTTCCAGCAGCAATGTATTCAGCCTCAGCTGTAGAAGTAGAGACTGAATTTTGCTTTTTGCTAAACCATGATACAAGCTTGTTTCCCAGGAATTGGCAGGAGCCTGTTGTACTTTTCCTGTCTATTTTGCAACCTGCATAGTCTGCATCTGAATAACCAATTAGATCAAAGCCAGATTCTCTAGGATACCAAATTCCTAAATTTGGTGTACCCTTGAGATATCTGAAAATTCTCTTGATAGCAATTAAGTGAGACTCCCTAGGATCAGCTTGAAATCTAGCACACAGACATGTAGCAAACATTATATCTGGTCTGCTAGCAGTTAAATATAAAAGTGAACCAACCATGCCTCTATAACTTGTAATGTCCACAGACCTTTCAGTCTTATTTAATTCAAGTTTGGTGGCAGTGGCCATGGGAGTTTTTGCAGATGAGCATTCCATTAAGTCAAACTTCTTTAAAAGATCATAAATATATTTAGTTTGACTAATGAAAATTCCATCACTAACTTGTTTAACTTGTAAACCAAGAAAATAGGTTAGTTCTCCCATTAGGCTCATTTCATATTTACTTTGCATTAGCTTAGCAAACTTTTTGCAAAGTTTATCATCTATAGAGCCAAATATTATGTCATCTACATAAATTTGAACAAGTATACTAGAGCCATTAACATCCCTAAAGAAGAGAGTTTTATCAACAGTACCTCTAGTGAAGTGATTCTCCAAAAGAAATTTTGATAAGGTTTCATACCAGGCTCTAGGTGCTTGCTTCAGTCCATAGAGTGCTTTCAACAGATAATACACATAGTCTGGAAAATTTGGATCTTCAAATCCTGGAGGTTGACTTACATAGACTTCTTCCTCTAATTTCCCATTTAGAAATGCACTCTTGACATCCATTTGATAGACTTTGAAATTGGCATGGGCTGCATGGGCTAGAAATATTCTGATGGCTTCAAGTCTTGCAACAGGAGCATATGTTTCATCAAAATCTATTCCCTCTTGCTGAGAATAGCCTTTAGCAACCAGTCTGGCTTTATTCTTTATGATAATGCCATTTTCATCCATCTTGTTTCTGAATACCCACTTTGTGTCAATAGGACTCTTGTTCTTTGGTTTGGGTACCAGCTTCCAAACTTGGTTTCTCTCAAATTGGTTTAGCTCTTCCTGCATAGCTAATATCCAATCTGGATCCAATAGAGCTTCTTCCACTTTCTTAGGTTCCTCCTGAGATAGAAAACTACTGTACAGACATTCATCTTGAGTAGCTCTTCTTGTTTGCACTTTAGATGATGCATCACCAATGATCAGTTCAAAGGGATGATTCTTGGTCCATTTCCTTTGTGGTGGAAGATGTGCTCTAGATGAGGTGGCCTCAGTATTGTCATGATGTGAGACAGAGTGTTGACTAGTTGAAACTCCCCCTGAGTTGTTGGTCCTTTGCAGGGAACTTGGAGTTCTATCAACTGATGATGTAAATCGATTATCCGTTGATGAACTATGATCAACGGATGCTTCATTTTGTACTTCAACGGATGGTGCACTATGTCTTTCAACGGATACTGCATTGCTTCTATCAATGGATGCAGTATTTTGTGCATTATCCAGGGGCATGTTTTGAATCCCTTTTGAAGTGTCATCTCCATCAGTCTCCTCTTCACTATCATCACAATATATCTCAATATTGTCAAATTTGAGTCTCTCATTATGTCCCTCATCTGTTAGTCCATCAATCTTTTTATCATCAAACACAACATGCACAGATTCCATAACAATGTTGGTTCTTAGATTGTAGACCCTATAAGATTTTCCAGCTGAATAACCAACAAATATTCCTTCATCAGCCTTTGCATCAAACTTCCCTTTATGGTCAGATTGATTCCTCAGTATAAAGCATTTACATCCAAAGACATGAAGAAAGTTTAGAGTTGGTTTTCTTCTCTTGAACAACTGATAAGGAGTCATGCCTTTAGCTTGATTGATCAAAGAAATATTCTGAGTGAAGCAGGCACAATTAACAGCTTCAGCCCAGAAATATGTTGGTAACTTTGATTCTTCAAGCATTGTTCTGGCAGCTTCAATTAAAGATCTGTTCTTTCTTTCAACAACCCCATTTTGCTGAGGTGTTCTTGGAGCTGAGAACTCATGCATGATTCCATTTTCTTCACAGAACAGCCTTAATGTCAAATTCTTGAACTCAGTTCCATTGTCACTCCTGATATTTCTAACCTTCAAGTCAGGATGATTGTTGACTTGCCTGATGTGATTGATAATGATTTCACTTGCTTCATCCTTTGATCCAAGAAAACAGACCCATGAGAACTTAGAGAAATCATCTACAATCACTAAGCAATATCTTTTTCTTGCTATTGACAATACATTGACTGGTCCAAACAAATCCATATGTAGCAGCTGTAATGGTTCATCAATTGTTGTTTCAAGCTTCTTCTGAAATGATGCTTTCCTTTGTTTGCCTTTCTGACAAGCATCACACAGACCATCCCTTGAGAATTCAACAAGAGGAATTCCTCTTACTAAGTCCTTTTTGACTAGATCATTCATTGTTTTGAAATTCAAATGGGATAGCTTCTTGTGCCATAGCCAACTCTCAACTGAACTTGCTTTGCTGAAGAGACAAGTAATAGATTCTGCATCTGTAGAGTTGAAGTCAGCTAAGTACACATTTCCTTTTCTAACTCCAGTTAGAACCACTTTGTTGTCTTCCTTACTAGTGACAACACAGGCTTCAGAATTGAAGGAAACTGTATTCCCTCTATCACATAGTTGACTGATACTCAGTAAGTTGTGCTTGAGACCATCAACTAATGCAACTTCTTCAATGATGACATTCCTTGTTGAAATCAAGCCATATCCCATAGTAAACCCTTTGCTGTCATCTCCAAAGGTTATGCTGGGGCCAGCTCTCTCTTTAAACTCTGTGAGCAGGGAGAAATCTCCAGTCATGTGTCTTGAACAGCCACTGTCCAAGTACCATAGATTTCTTCTATTTTCCTGCACACCACAAAATCAATCAATTTGATTTTGGTACCCAAGTTTCCTTGGGTCCATTCTTGTTAGCCTTTCTCCTAGACTTCATTCCTCCTGCATCTTTAGACTTAGGTGAGTTTGAGTCAACCTTGGTCTTAGATGTGGTTGGTTGAGGTGTAGGGTTAGTCACAACATTATCCATCACATTTATAGAATTATTAGGCATGGATTGTGCATACATGTTATTCCACATTGGCATATTGTATGGCATTTGAGGCATACTGAATGCAGCAAGATAAGGATTGTTAAAATATGGCATGTTTGCAAAATGTGCATAAGGATTTTGTTGAGACATAACAGGCATAGCATGTAGAGGTGATACAGACATGTTAGGCATGGAAGAGGGTACAGTTATGGGAGATTTCTTAATAGATTTACAGTTAGCAGATAGATGATTAACACTACTACAATGCACACAGCTTTTTCTAGGAGCATACTTGTCAGGTGTGTAATTGTTATGTTTGTTAACTCCTACCTTCCCATTTCTGTTGGATTTCCTTTTGGATTCCTTTTTATCCTCAACCATCTTGAGCCTATTGTTTAACTGTTCTAAGGTCATGTGCCCTACATTCACCTTTCTGACATCTTTGGATGTGCTTGCTCCTTCTTTGACAAAGTTCTTTGAAGTTGAACCAAACTTTTTGTTGAGTTTCTTTAGATTTTCTCTTTTAGAAACATCTGCCTGTTTTAATTGAGGAACCTTCAACGGATGTTCCTTTTCTTCCTTCAACGGATAACTTTCATCATCCGTTGATTCCACATCCGTTGACAGTCCATCAATTAATTCCAGTTTCTTTTTATTTTTATCCCAGGCAGTTTCACAGAATGATTCAATTCCTTGGACTTTGGCAATTTGAGCACTTACATCCCTAGATGTTTTCCAGGCTTTAATCACCTCTTGCTCTTTCTCTAATTGATTGGAAAGTATTTCTACTTTCTTAACAGATTCAGCTAGTTCATTTTCAACAGATATACAATGCAATTTGGTTTTCTCTAGGTCAATCAACTTATTTTCTAACACAGTATTTCTATTACTTAAAAACAGATTGTTCTCTTTGATCCTACTATTTTCTTTAGCAAGAGATTTAAGAGACACACGCAAATGATACAATTCAGTAGACATGTCATTGAAAGCATCATTGCACTCTTCTTTAGTAAGCTGTGTTAAATCAGTAGTGATTACCTGATTGCTTGATGAACTAACTTCGTTTTCTTCAGAATCAGCCATGAGAGCAAGGTTGACATAATCCACATCTTCATCCTCTTCATCTCCATCAGCTGCCCAGTCCTTTTCTTGAGTAATGAAAGCCCTTTCCTTCTGTTTGAGTAGATCAAAATATTTCTTTTTGTAATCTACTTGTTCAAATTTCTTCTTTTCAGAGGTTGGCTTTCTGCACTCACTTGCAAAGTGTCCACTTATACCACAATTAAAACACTTGAACTTGGATTTGTCCACCATGTTCTTATAGGGTTTAGTGGCTCTAGTGTTTTTCCTGAACTTCATCTTTGCAAATCTCCTGGACAGAAATGCAAGATGCTCATCAATACCATCAGAGTCATCTTGACTGGAGTTGTCTTCATTTTCAGCAACTTGCTCTTTACCCTTGTCTGATTCTGGATTTCTTACACCATCTTTGGAGCTTGATGTAGATCTCACAGTTTCTTTTCTGCATTCTTTCTCATTTTCAGCTACCAATGCAACTGAACCTCCTTTCTTTCTCCCCCTCTCCAATACCTCATCCTGTTCCAACTCTAGTTCATAAGTCTTCAAGATTCCATATAATCTTTCAAGAGTAAAGTCCTTATAATCCTGAGAGTTTCTTAAGGAAACAGTCATGGGTTTCCATTCCTTTGGTAAGGATCTCAAAAATTTAAGATTTGAATCCTTCACCTGGTACACTCTACCATACAGCTTCAGTCCATTCAACAGCTTTTGGAATCTATTAAATGTGTCATTTAAAGATTCATTCTCTTCAAAATGAAAGTACTCATACTGTTGAATGAGAAGCTGCATTTTGTTCTCTTTTACTTGTTCTGTACCTTCACACAGCAACTGAACTGTGTCCCAAACCTCTTTGGCAGTTGAACAATTTATCACATTATCAAACATATCCTTGTCAAGACCATTAAACAAAATGTTCATAGCCTTCTTATCCTTGTGGACTTCTTCTGTGTCTTCCATTGTCCATTCTGCTCTAGGTTTTGGAATGGATTGACCAACAGCACTTGTGGCCGTAGCAACTGTGGCTACTTTGTGGGGAATGTGAGGACCATTCTCAATGCAGTTTACATAACCTTCATCTTGGGAGAGTAGATGAAGGTGCATTTTCACCTTCCAGTGGTGATAACTGTCTTTGTCAAGAACTGGGATCTTTACTCCAATATCCTTCTTACTCATCTTTGTTAGATTCCAAGATCTTTAAACTCTTTGTGTGTCAAGAGCTTGCTCTGATACCAATTGTTATTCCTAGAGGACTAACAATGAGATTTACAGAAGGGGGGTTGAATGTAAATCTCAAAACTTTTTCAGGTTTTGAGAAGTTTATTAAAGCAGTGTGTTCTAGATGAACAAGTGTATGAATTGCTTTGAGCTAATGCAGACAGATATATATTCAAACACAAAATGTAAAGAACACAACAAACTTTAAAAACTTTTCTGGTGGATTTGTTGTTCCACCAGAGATGGTATATTAGAAAATCTGTGTTCAACAATGTTGATCACAGCTGCATCCTAGTACAAACTAGATGAATTTTCTCTCAAGATATTTCTTAACAGCTCTGGAAAATCTCTCTCTAATTACTAGCTTCTTCTTGGTTTATATATTACCAAGTGTACAAGTGAAAAACAATATAAAATTACAATAGTAAAATAAGTTCTTCACTTGCTTCTTTTCCTGTTCACTCCAGTACTTTGTTGACTATTGCATCTTTGTACTAAAGAAGAACGGCTGCTTTTTCTGTTGATCCTGAAATTCGGCTACCACATCTCAGTTTTCTCTGTCAACCCATGTGCCTCTGTCTGTAGGTACAACTACCACTTATCAACGGCTAATTAGCAGAACATCCGTTGAAGCTTTCATCCGTTAATGACTTCATCCGTTGAAGGATGTTATCCGTTGAAGCTTTCATCCGTTGATGCATTTATCCGTTGATGCTCTCATCCGTTGAAGGATGTTATCCGTTGAAGCTTTAGAGACATCCGTTGAAGCTTAGCTTCTCATCCGTTGAAGGTCTTTAAGTCATCCGTTGATACCACTTCATTTATACAAAATTACAAGGCATGAAATATTTACAATTGGCCTTCCTATCTGCATATCATCTAGTAGTCAACATGACTTATAGTTTCTCTCAACTTCTAAGAATTACATTTTAAATACAGAGACTGAAATATGCTACAATACTAGACTTATTTCTAAGTAAAGCTACACCATCAACGGATAGCCAAAGTGGTCTTATCCGTTGAGGCTACTGACACTAAATTTCTACTTAAGTATTTTGTTAAACATATCATCAAACTAATACACATATATTCCTAACACACATCCCTAGTTGCATCCTCCCAAAAGGATGTTACTATTGAAAATAGTTCCCAACCAGGAACACAGAACAAACGAGGGAGGGACACTGAAGCCAAACACTCACCAACAAAAGCTTTTATTAGAAGAAAGAAGGCTAGAACCCAATCTTCTACACAGGGTGCACACACTGCACAGATACATCCATCTGTATCTATGCCTTCTCAAACTCAGTTTGATGTGGCTCCAATAAATGTGGAGTCACAGCCCCATTCTCTCACAATAATCACACATCAATCACCAAATACTTCATCACCATCTCTGGATGTGGATATGTTATTCCCATCAATTCCTGATTCTCCCTCTTTACAACTCATGGAGGAGCCCCACTCAAATACAGGTGATCATCATCTCTTAGATGATTTGTTGGATCACCCGCAAATTCTTTCAGATATAATTGCAGGATCTGTGTCACCACATCTCAAATCAATCTACACAGATTCAACAGTTATATCACTTTCAATTTCAACTTCTTTTCCTTCTTCAACGGATATCAATCATCCGTTGACAAGTGGTTGCTCTTCAACGGATAAGCTTAACAACAGTTATCCGTTGATAACATCAGTTTCACCTTCAACGGATATTCCACATCCGTTGATAGTCTCTCCACACATAACTGAATCAATTCCAAGTGTAGAAGACATGAATACTGTGCAATCACTCTTAGGATTGAGGGAAGGGAGTGAAAATTTGAGTGAGAGGCTGGGTTGCTCCCAGGCAAAAGGAGAGATCGAGAGCTCAAAAATGCATGCTATTTCTTCCAGCATGGCAAAAGTAAGTGAGAGGAGTACCACCTTAGTAGGTGAAGGTGAGGGAGTGAGTTGTGTGAGCCAGGGGGAGCCCCTGATGCAAGAAAATAGAGAAAAAGAGAGAAAGGCAGGTACAGTAGATATAAGGGTGGAACCAGCCATTGCTAGTGAGTCAATGATTGTGGATGATGCTGAAAAGGAAAGACAATTTCAGCAACATTACAAAGCTGTAATTGATAACATTTCCTTGGATGCTGACACTTTTACTCATCCTGTGTCAGCCTATCAAATGTTGGCTGCTCAGGGCAATGAGGAGGCAGAAAAGACACTACATCTAGTACACACAACAGAATCTCTTCAAAGGGATAAAGCTGCTATTAACAAGATGCCTTCTACAGCTGGTGAGCCATCTGAGGAATTTGGAGTAAATTCTGATGATGATGACTCTGTTTCTTTTGATGGAAGCATGAACTTAGGGGGAGATGAAGGCCCTAGTTCAATTCCAAATCTACCTGAATGGGCTTTGACAAAGGAGTATAGATCAGGGGAATTCAATGTCTCCTTAGTCAAACAAATCAACACTATTCAACAGGCCATTCAGAACACTTCACATGCAAGTATCAAGGCTATCCTTCAAGCTCACCTGGACTCACTGCATCTCATGAAGTTGCAGCAAGTAAAGCAGAATCTGAGTATGGATGATCTCAGGAAGGATATTGCTGACTTGAAATCCTACAGTTCTGAAAAATTGGATTCAGTCATGCCCTATGGTACATTGCAGGACTTGGTTTTGAGATTGAAAAAGGAATCAGTTACTGAGAAAAGGCTGGCCAAGTTGGAAGACAGAGTTCAAGTTATTGAAGATTCTGTGGCCACCATTCTTCACAACCAACAATCTCAAACCAGTCTCCTAATGCAGCTGGCAAAAGCACAAGGCTTGACCCCTCTCCTTGATGATAACAAAAAGGGGGAGAGTAAAAGGGAAGGGGAAGGAGAGCCATCTACAAAAATCAAAATATCTAAAGTGCTAGTTCCTGCCATCACTACTTCTCCAATCATTCAAATCAAAGGAAAGCCTGATGGAATTGATTTGATTCAGCTAGCAGCAGCTGAAATTCAAGTGAAAGAGCAAAGGAGGAGAATTGATGAAAGGTTGCAACTGTTGTTTGGCTCTACACAAGATAAATCAACATCTGTGAAATATAGCACAAAGATTGAACCAATCAACATGGAGCTCAAGCCAGTAAGGAGACATAAGGATGGAGAAGCTTCTTCCAAAGAAATACAAGCTATAATTCTCAAGCCCAATAAAAGATCCAATAAGGACTCTACAAAGAATCCTTTAAAAGAAGTGGACTTTCCTCCTCCAAAAGCTGATGAGAACAAGATTTTAGGTAGGAGTATTGCTTATCTCAAAGAGACCATGGATGAGGCTGTAAGGAGAAATAGGGCTATTATCTCTAGAGAGGGAAAGAGCATATGTGTGATGCAAGGACATCCCAAATTCTCAATAGCCAAGAAGGAAGAAGTCAAGCAACTAAAGGCTGACAAAAGAGCACAAGCAAAGCTTGAACAACAGCTAAAGTCAAGTCAAGTTGAAGAAGAGAAAGGAATTGAAGTCAGGGGTGAAGACAAGATTGCAAACCTAGATGAGGTTTTTGGGAGTATATTTGGTGAGAGTATGGAAGAAAGCGAGGAATGGCAGAAGGGAAACAGAAGAAAGGCCAAGGCACATAGAAGGAGTGAAGATAATACTGAAGTAACCAAATCTATATCTAAACCACTACCTTCCATACCTGAACCTCTTGTTGCTAATCCCACTATAAACATCCATGGTGAACCAATCATTCCAAAAGAGGAACCTATTGATTGGGACACCATCAAATTGCCTACCTTTCTAACCACTCTTCCACTACCAAAGAAACAGAAAAGAAAACCCAAATCTACACCTCCCATAACCTCTAAGAAATTCACTCAAAAACAAAAGCCTAAGCCTAAGCCATCCATTTCTAAAGATGATTATGTTCACATCTGTGACATAAAAGAAATTTCAGACATTGAACTCTATCTGGATGAGCTGGAGGATGTAAGAGGAATAGATGCTTACAGACAGCTACCAGAGAAATTAGTGTTCAGATACAAAGGAGCTGGGGAAAGAACATGGCCTCTCCACAGGATTCTGAATGAAGGCCACTCTACCTTGATTAGAGTCTTTTCAGCTATACAAAAGGATTCTGGCTTTACCAGAACTGCCAAGACTGAAATTCTCAACAAGATTGCCAATATAAGGAAAACTTGGAGGGAGCCCAATGCTTTACCCAGGACTTTACTCATTCAAGAAAGGGGAATTACAATTCACAAATCACCTCATTGGTTGATGGAATTTAGAGATGATAAAGGAGTCAGAAGATTTTTCAGACTTGAAGACCAACTCAAGATTGCCAGCAATGAAACTCTCAAGGAAATGCAATCTAAGTTGGATATCAGTGTTGAAGATGAAGCTGAATTCTTCAGACAACTCCAACTCCAAATTGAGGAAAATGACAAAGGGCTAGGAAAGAAAACCAGGGAACAAAGAAGAAAAAGATGATTTGCTCAGGCTAAAGGAGTATCCTTGGAAATACTGTAAATCTTCAATTTTCTCCTAGTACATACATTTTTGCAGCATTTTCAAATTTCTACTTAGTTTCAATTCATATATCTGTTAAGTGTTTTGTTATCATCAAGTTAACCCTGAATTTATGCCTACAATTCTTATAGACATAAATAGGGGGAGATTGTTAGGAATATATGTGCATTAGTTTGATGATATGTTTAACAAAACACTTAAGTAGAAATTCAGTGTCTGTAGCCTCAACGGATAAGACCACTTTGGCTATCCGTTGATGGTGTAGCTTTACTTAGAAATAAGTCTAGTGTTGTAGCATATTTCAGTCTCTGTATTTAAGATGTAAATCTTAGAAGTTGAGAGAAACTATGAGTCATGTTGACTACTAGAAGATATGCAGATACGAAGGCCAATTGTAAATATTTCATGCCTTGTAATTTTGTATAAATGAAGTGGTATCAACGGATGACTTAAAGACCTTCAACGGATGAGAAGCTAAGCTTCAACGGATGTCTCTAAAGCTTCAACGGATAACATCCTTCAACGGATGAGTGCATCAACGGATGAAAGCTTCAACGGATGTTCTGTTGATTAACCGTTGATAAGTGGTAGTTGTACCTACAAACAGAGGCACGTGAGTGAACAGAGATAACTGAAATGTGGCAGCCTAATTTCAGGAACATCAGAAAAAGCAGCCGTTCTACTCTAGCATAAAGAGACATTAAGTCAACAAAGTACTGGAGTGAACTGGAGAAGAAACAAGTGGAGATCTTACTTTATTATTTTATATATCCTTGTCTTCACTTGTAAACTTGGTAATATAAAAACCAAGTAGTAGCTAGTAATTAGATGTGAATTTTTCCAGAGCTGTTTAGAAAAATCTTGAGAGAAAAATTATCTAGTTTGTACTAGGATGCAGCTGTGATCAAACTCTTAGATCACAGAATTTCTGAAATACCATCTCTGGTGGAACAACAAATCCACCAGAAAAGTTTTTAAAGGTTTATTGTGTTCTTTACATTTGTGTTTGAATATATATCTGTCTATATCAGCTTAAAGCAATTCACACACTTGTTCATCTTGAACACACAGTCTTTATAAACTGCTCAAAACTTGAAAAAGTTTTGAGATTTACATTCAACCCCCCTTCTGTAAATCTCATTGTTAGTTCTCTAGAAATAACAAAGAATATTTGGGTCTGTGGTGAATGTGGTTGTTGGGTTCTTCTTTTTGGGAGGCATAATCCTGAAATAAGAGTTATGTCAAAATAGATATGAATGATAAATTGATTCGAGGGTATCGCATGGCATTCTTATTTACATATGGGGTCAAGTTTCCAAATTAAGCAGATATGATGATGCATATAAAAATGTAAAATAACAGTTGAGAGCAAATGGAACAATAGAACATAATTATTGAAATTTTAAAGATCATAATACATAGGATTGGGACAAAGTCTGATTCTAGGAATAACAGGCTTATTTAAAGGAAACAACGGAAACAACTGGGGATTCCATAGAGTCTGATAGTACAACAACATGAAAGGTAAATGGAAAGAACTAAGGCTCCACTCCATCTGAACGGGGCTTGGTAGTCTTTTCCTCTCGAAGCGTCTTCACAATGCTCTGGAGCTCATCCGCCACCATCTGAATGACATACTGGCTGGTACGGTCCCGGTGCGCTGGCATCTCCTCAAGCTTAGTGTTGACGTACGGAACCAAGGTCTCAAGTCTCGCAGTCATCTGCTCCTTGGGCTTCCCTTCGTAGTTTCGGCTGTCCGGATACACGTTCTTTAGTCGGTCTATCAGTCGGTCGTACTTGCCCTGAAGCATGTCGAACTCGCGCCTCAACTCAGCATACACTGTGAAAGCAATAGTGTCGTCCGACCAGAGGATGACGAGGAATGCGCCCTTTGCTGACAACCAATAAGAGGAGTATTAATAATAATTTACTTAACCTACTCTCTCGCATATTATCTATAACCTACACACATATCCTATAAACTATTTGGGCTGTCCAGGGACTCTAAACCGTAGCTCTGATACCAAAACCTCTCACGCCCCCAACTTAAACAGTAAATTAAATATAACTATTACAACATTTTAAAAGAAGAATACACAACCAACTCCAAGATCTTACAGTTTAGGGTTTGGAACAGCCCAATACTACCAACTATTACATCTGATTAAAAGTACCGAGTCCTCACACAAACTATTATTACTTATTCTACCTGAGCTCGAACATAAGCATCAGCATCACAGGTCTTACGGGCAGTCTGCTTGAATCTACCATAGCTGCTAGCTGTAATATCAGGGTAAAGCAAGGAGTGAGCCAAATGCTCAACAAGTGCTAACTGTACGACACAAAACATAAATCGAGATATACATTAAAGAATGACAATGGAAAGACATAACCAATGGTAACGAGAGATAAAACTATGTGAGATGGCATCATTTTGCTTGTATCAAAACAATTTTAAAATCATGTCTTAATCAAAATCATTTTATGACGCTACGGATTACAGCCGGTGATCAGCCGCGAAGTAATCCTCGCTGGGTTCTAAAACATTAACGGGAATCCCTAGGCAACTTTTAAGCCTAATATAAGTGTGGAAAGGACTCGCGTCTCAGTCCAGATCCACTATTCAAGGAAAACATTTATCCCCCTTTGGGACTGAAAACCCATATCTTATTTATTTCAAAAACTGATGCCGAATTATAACAAAATCTCTTTTAACAGTAAACATTTTTATTTAGGGATTATAGATCAACTCGAAACACGGGAAATATGGTACTAAATCTCAGGGCCATGATTTACAAAAATTTACTCTATTAGGGTAACCAAAAGGTTTTCATATGTCAGAACTTGGATAGGAAAATTTAGTGAGACTAATGGATAATATAAAGGGGTAATGCCAAACTGGGCTTAAAGCAATGGCTTCTCGTCAAGGTACAGGTGTTGGATCATCAAGAAGATAAGCTTCATGAATACTATGGGTGTTAAGGTATGAAGAAATGATTCTTTAGCTCAGGATATATCAGAGTTGTCAAGCTTTAGGATAAGAAAGAGGGGTATCAATCAATGAGGGATCACTTTGATAAGTTTCTGACTTTCAGGGTTCAAGGTAAGGTTCTATAGGGATTCAAGTATCAGGATGAGATATCAATGCTTAGGAATCATCAGCATGTTAATCAAGAGGATCAATCAAGTAATATATCAACTCTTCATTTTATCATGGCATTTAACTATCATGAAAAGGCTTTTGAACTACTTGCAATACATACTCGAGGGTTCATGGCATTTCTATATAATTCAAAGATAAACGAAAGATACGCTTGATTTAAAACATATCAAATGACTCAGGATAATTGCATCAATATATATATATATATGAACTGTTTATAGTAAATATGAAGGTCAAGTTGAATCACTTGCCTTGAGAAAGGCTGGTCTGGTCTGACTGGTAGGAGCAACTGGAGCTTCACTAACCTTTATGGCAAGTTTTCCCTCGCCTCGAGATCCTACATAACAATAATAATCCTCATTATAATATATTCTTACCATCTTAACCTATTTACAACTTGAAATTAAACACGGATGGCACTTAGGCCTATACGTACTTAATTTTATATTCACTTTTAAATTACAAAAGTACACATATAGCCACATATTCACATATCATATATTAACACCAAATAACACCATATATACCATAATGCAACACTAGGCTTCGATGATCTCGACTCACATCTTAAGTCACTTGGTCGCTAAACTAGACAAGGTCTTCTAATTTTGGCTTCCTAACTCGATATGCCTTTCCTAAATTATCCAAAACCTATTGACCCTCACTTATGCCTTTAGCTATACTGACCTTATACCATCTTAAAACTATGGTGTTCGACCTAATACTCACTTCTAAGTGTTCTAAAACTATGTGATAAGCGAAAGCGCTCACTGGTGCAAATTTCAGAATGACAACTATAGTTTCTTGAGTGCATTAGGCACTCTTAAACTACAAGTTTTCGTTCAAAACTTTTACACAAGACTCTCCTGACCTAAGGACATCTCACAAACTTGATGTGGATCAAGGGCCTGGCTTGGGCCTTCTTGGGCCTAAGCTAAAAGTCCAAGGTTCCCCTGTTTTTCTGGGCAGAAAACGCTCTGACTTGAATTAACTTGTGACACATGGTTCTAACTCATATCCTATGAACTATGATTGGAAAAACTTCTCCGACACTCCCTCCAAGGTTTTAACTTGACAAACTCAACTACCAACATCCCAATACTTAAACTAAGACTTATACATGGTAATATACTGAACTAACTCCCTTATTCTCAAAATAACCTTGGGTGAGATCATCCTTACCTAAGATACAATTATGGCAAAACAAAAGAGATCACATTTCTCAACTCACCAATCATTAAGTTTTTGAAACCACAAGATATGCATTTTATAAAAGATAACCAGGAATTATTACCATACAACAAGAAGAATAAATCAATATTAACACATTATTCCTACCGAAATTAAGGCTCACTAACAAAATCTTTCCAAATGATCAAAATCTTACAACATTCTAAGAAAAATCCACATGCATGCATGTCCTCGGGTTTTGCAAACCAAAACAACACATTTTCTACATATATTCTACCATAAAATTGACATGCAAGCCTAGCATGAGCTATACCTAGATGATCACTTCGCATGCAAGGAGTTTTATCAAATTTTCACCACAAATTCAAGTCATTATCACATAAACATGCAAAATTTGAGCAAAACAACAAGAATGATCTCAAGGACCATTCATTCGGCTCCCATATGGTCATGGCCGAACGAAATGGATGGGAAGGGCCATTTAATCATCAAGAGTTTCCTTCTCAAGTCTTGGAACTTATCCATTCCTTGTAGTCCTCTCAAAAACAACCCTAAACTCATAAGAATCAAGGTTGTATTTTGAGTTTCACTAAAACCTTTACATGCAACCTTTAAACTTAAACTTTCTACTCAAAACTCTTTGAAATATGAGTGATCATGGTATGGGAAGTAACATTTACTTGTGTAAAGAGTAGAAGCTTGGTTGAGGAATGAAGAAAAAAAATGGGGAGGGGTTTTCGGCTAAAAGCCGAGAGTGAGAGAGGGAGGAGGGAGGGAGGAGAAAGTGTGGTGGTGAGTGAAGTGAAATGATCATGTCTTTTCTTGTTTTATGGTTTTTGTATTGGCAAAAGTGACTGGAATTAGGAATTGACATGATTAGCCTTCCACTTGAACTTGGTTCAATTTGCATGCAAGGGTAAAGAAGGAAATTGGCTAGAAAAATAAAAGTTAATGGGGTTGGAATTATCCTCTTTGTCCTTGAAAAGAATGAGAGGGTGGTTTGAATGCAAGGGCTTTCTTGTAATTTGCTAAATATGACAACTAAAATTTATAATGATTTATTTTTATAAAATAAAATACAAGTTCAAAAATTATAAAATTTATACCATAAAATAACTTGGATTTTTAGAGACTTTATAAAATCATTTTCAAAATTTGTGAACAAAATACCTTTTAAAAGAAAATTTTTCCAAGGCTTAGAATATTCCTTATAAATCAAAAATAAAGAAATTAAATAAACTCTTGCTTTGAAAAATCATATACTACATAAAGCAAATTTATAATGCAGAAATTTGCACTCACACAAACGTACAATCATTGAATATATTTTCATTCGGCTTTAATATTATACCAAATCCACAAATAATATTACACGAAGATACCGGTCGTAACATCCTCTCCCCCTTAAGGGATTCTGTCCCCAGAATCTAAGAGAACAGATGAGGATACCGGGAACGCATATCAGACTCTAACTCCCAAGTCGATTCTTCGACCTTAGGGTTCCTCCAAAGCACTTTCACTATCTTTACCGACTTATTCCTAAGACTCTTTACTTGCCAGTCGAGTATTTTAACCGGTTGCTCCACAAATGATAGGTCTGCCTGAATTTCTACAGGTTCATATTCTATCACATGGCTAGCGTTAGGATTGTACTTCTTAAGCAACGACACATGGAACACATTATGCACATGCTGATACTGAGGTGGTAAGGCCAACTCGTAGGCCACCTTTCCTACTTGACTCAAAATCTCAAAAGGACCTATGTATCTAGGTGCTAACTTCCCTTTCTTGCCAAATCTCATCAACCCTTTTCTAGGTGACACCTTCAGCAACACAGCTTCGCCAATTTGGAATTGAACATCTTTACGCGCTGGATCTGCATACTTCCTCTGTCTATCTTGAGCAGTAAGCAACCTTTTCTGAATTAACTTGACTGTGTCATGCAATTGTTGTACCAATTCCGAGCCGAGAATTCTTCCTTCCCCTACTTCATCCCAATTTGTTGGTGATCTACATTTTCGCCCGTACAAAGCTTCGTATGGTGGCATGCCGATACTGGAATGATAGCTATTGTTATAAGAGAATTCAATCAACGGCAAGTGGTCGTCCCAACGTCCTGCAAAATCGATTGCACAACTGCGCAACATGTCTTCGATTGTTTGAATTGTCCTTTCACTCTGGCCATTAGTCTGCGGGTGGTATGCCGTGCTCATATTCAACTTCGTGCCAAGACATTCCTGAAATTGCTTCCAGAATCTCGAGTTAAAGCGGGGATCTCTGTCTGAAACTATTGATACGGGTACTCCATGCCTTAGTACGATTTCGCGCACATACAGATGAACCAACTTGTCCAGTGACGACTTCTCATTTATTGGAAGGAAATGCGCCGACTTCGTAAGATGATCAATTATAACCCATATTGCGTCATGTCCGGATTTCGTTCGCGGTAGTCCTACTATAAAGTCCATAGCGATATTTTCCCATTTCCATTCTGGAATCTTCAAGAGCTGAATTAATCCGCTTGGTCGTTGATGTTCTGCCTTCACTTTCTGACAAGTATAGCACTTCGCAACCCATTCTGCCACGTCTCGCTTCATATTTGGCCACTAAAAGTTCTTCTTTAAGTCTCGATACATCTTGGTGCTTCCCGGGTGGATTGAAAATTTCGAATTATGGGCTTCATGGAGGATCTCATTCTTTAATTCAAGTACATGAGGAATCCATATTCTGGATGAAAACCTTAGTTCCCTTGCTCATCCCTTTGAGTATTGATCTCCTCTCCAGATAACTGATTCTTCTCTTTCTCCATTACTTCTTCTTGACACTTCTTTATCTTTTCCACTAGTGTTGGCTGAAAGGTCATTGCACGACAAACTTCCTCGACTTTTCCATAAGCACAAAGTTCCAATTCCAATCTTTCGATTTCTTCAGATAACTCTTTTGATGTTATCATCATATTCAGTCTCTCCTTCCTACTCAGAGCATCGGCCACTATATTTGCCTTTCCAGGATGGTAATTTATCGAACAGTCATAGTCCTTGATCAATTCCAGCCATCTCCTCTGCCTCATATTGAGCTCTTTCTGAGTAAAAATGTACTTTAAACTCTTGTGATCCGTGTAGATTTCACACTTCTCTCCGTAGAGGTAATGTCTCCAAATCTTAAGTGCGAATACTATGGCGGCTAGTTCCAAGTCATGCGTCGGGTACTTTAACTCATGCGGTTTCAACTGTCTTGACGCATATGCGATCACTTTACTGTGTTGCATCAACACACAACCCAAACCCTTATGTGAAGCGTCACTGAATATTACAAAGTTCCCTTCATCATCTGGAAGTACCAACACCGGAGCTGTTACCAACTTTTGCTTCAACTCTTGAAAGCTATCCTCACATTCTGCATTCCATTCAAACTTTTGATTCTTTCTGGTTAACTTGGTCAATGACGTGGCGATTTTCGAAAAATCCTTGACAAACCTTCTGTAGTATCCTGTCAATCCTAGAAAACTTCGCACTTCCGTAGGAGTCTTTGGCCTCTTCCAACTCATAACTGCCTCAATCTTTGTCGGATCCACTTTAACTCCTTCATTTCCAATGACATGCCCCAAAAATAGAACTTCCTTTAAGCAAAACTCACATTTGGTAAACTTGGCATACAACTTCTCTTGTCGGAGTATCTCCAATACTATTCAGAGGTGCTGTTTATGTTCTTCTTCTGACTTAGAATAAATAAGGATGTCATCAATAAATACCACGACAAATTTGTCCAAATACTTCTTAAATACCCGATTCATCAGATCCATAAATGCGGCCGGAGCGTTGGTCAATCCAAACGGAATTACTAGGAATTCATAATGCCCATATCTGGTCATGAATGCGGTCTTGGGAACATCTTCTTCTTTGATCTTTAATTGATGGTATCCCGATCTCAAGTCAATCTTTGAAAAGCATTTTGCTCCCTTCAACTGATCAAAAAGGTCATATATCCTTGGTAGCGGGTAGCGGTTCTTGATCGTTACCTTATTCAACTCCCGATAATCTATGCATAGACGCATACTCCCATCTTTCTTCTTTACAAACAGAACAGGTGCTCCCCATGGCGACGCACTTGGCCGTATCACTCCATTATCCAACAATTCTTGTAGCTGGCTCGCCAACTCTTTCATTTCTGCTGGTGCCATCCTATATGGGGCCTTTGAAACTGGTTCCGTTCCTGGAGCAAGGTTGATCTCGAACTCTATTTGTCGATCTGGTGGTAAGCCTGGTAGTTCGTTGGGAAACACATCCGGGAACTCGTTAACTACAGGGATATCTTCCATGCTGGGGCTGCCTTTTTCCGAATCCACTACATAAGCTAGGAACGACTCACAACCTTTTCTAAGTAGCTTCTTAGCCTGAACAATTGTAAGAAATAGTTGCTCTTGCCTCTGCCCCTTAAATACTACCTTCTCTCCACTCTTCGTCTTTAAATACACTCTCTTGGTCTTACAATTAATCTGAGCGTTATTCTCTCCTAACCAATCCATTCCTAAAATTATGTCAAATTCTCCCAACTTGAAGAGTATCAAGTCGGCTGAAAACTTATACCCCGAAATATCAATCTCACACTTTGGACAAAATTGATTCACATGAATCTTCTTTGGTTCGCAATTACCACATTTACTACCTCACTCATAATTATTTTCTCACATTGAAGCTTATCAAAAAAAGATTCTGATATGAAAGATCTTGTTGCTCCCGAATCAATCAATACTTTAGCTTTGATATTATCGAGTAAAAGTGTACCTGCTATCACCTCCGAATTCTGTATAACATCCTTCATCTTCAAATCAAATGTCCTTGCTGTTGCTTGCGGGGTTGGTGTAGGTGGTGGAGGTAATGCCAATACCTCAGCTGGCACGCTTGCACTGGTACTTGCCACATTCATCAGAGCTTTGACTGGTCTGGTTGCCTTGCACTCCCTAGCTATGTGTCCAGTCTTCCCACACTTGTAACACGTAACTCCTGGCTTCGGCATCTTGCACTCATTCGCCAAATGTCCCTTCTGATTGCACCTGTAGCATGTCATGCTCAGCTTATTACACACTCCGGGGTGCCTTCTTCCGCAGTGCTTGCATTCTGGCCTCTGGAACCTGTTTTCTCCAACTTGCCCTTGGCTTGCTTGATTGTTCCCCTTCGATTCTTGCCTTTTACCCAAATTTCCTTTCTTTTGAAAATTTCCGCCCTTCTGGAAACCAATCCTCTTTACATTCCGATCTTGTGAACTTTCGGCTTCAGACTTTTCTCCATAAAATGGAACCTTCCTTTTTTTGTTATCCCTCTCTTTCCTTGACTGCATCCCATTATTCTCAATCAGAGCAGCTTTCTGTACTACTCCCGCATAAGTTTCAAGCTCAAACATAGCCACCTATCTCTGATCCAAGGCTCCAATCCTTGCTGAAATTTCTTTGCTTTTTCCTCCTTAGTGCTGGTATACTTTATCACAAACCTTGACAACTCGGTGAACTTCTTCTCATATTCCAATACAGTCATGTTCCCTTCCTTCAACTCAAGAAATTTTAGCTCCATCTGATTCTGCATGTACTTAGGGTAATACTTGTCCAGAAATAACTTCTTAAATCTCTCCCAAGAAACCTGCTGAGTGACTTCCATAGATTTTATTGATTCCCACAATAGATGACTTCTCCCTTCAAGAAGTAAGTAGCATACGGCGTCTTCTGATCGTCTCCTAACTGTACCAACTCAAAAGCCCTTTCCATCTCCTTGATCCATATGTTAGCTATCACTGGATCAGTGGTATCATGAAATGCAGGTGGATTCACATTCTGAAAAGCTTTGAAAGTGACAATTTGTGTAGGTGGTACTGGTGGTTCAGGTGGTTGGTGTGGCTCACGGTTATCTTGGTTTTCAATTCGTTGTTGAAGAGTTAGTTGTTGTTGAGCTATAGCATTGGTTTGCTGTTGCAAAGTTTCCAGTAGTCGAAGAATATTTGGGTCTGTGGTGGATGTGGTTGTTGGGTTCTTCTTTTTGGGAGGCATAATCCTGAAATAAGAGTTATGTCAAAACAGATATGAATGATAAATTGATTCGAGGGTATCGCATGGCATTCTTATTTACATATGGGGTCAAGTTTCCAAATTAAGCAGATATGATGATGCATATAAAAACGTAAAATAACAGTTGAGAGCAAATGGAACAATAGAACATAATTATTGAAATTTTAAAGGTCATAATACATAGGATTGGGACAAAGTTTGATTCTAGGAATAACAGGCTTATTTAAAGGAAACAACGGAAACAACTGGGGATTCCATAGAGTCTGATAGTACAACAACATGAAAGGTAAATGGAAAGAACTAAGGCTCCACTCCATCTGAACGGGGCTTGGTAGTCTTTTCCTCTCGAAGTGTCTTCACAATGCTCTGGAGCTCATCCGCCACCATCTGAATGACATACTGGCTGGTACGGTCCCGGTGCACTGGCATCTCCTCAAGCTTAGTGTTGACGTACTGAACCATGGTCTCAAGTCTCACAGTCATCTGCTCCTTGGGCTTCCCTTCGTAGTTTCGGCTGTCCGGATACACGTTCTTCAGTCGGTCTATCAGTCGGTCGTACTTGCCCTGAAGCATGTCGAACTCGCTCCTCAACTCAGCATACACTGTGAAAGCAATAGTGTCGTCTGACCCAGAGGATGACGAGGAATGCGCCCTTTGCTGACAACCAATAAGAGGAGTATTAATAATAATTTACTTAACCTACTCTCTCGCATATTATCTATAACCTACACACATATCCTATAACCTATTTGGGCTGTCCAGGGACTCTAAACCGTAGCTCTGATACCAAAACCTGTCACGCCCCCAACTTAAACAACAAATTAAATATAACTATTACAACATTTTAAAAGAAGAATACACAACCAACTCCAAGATCTTACAGTTTAGGGTTTGGAACAGCCCAACACTACCAACTATTACATCTGATTAAAAGTACCGAGTCCTCACACAAACTATTATTACTTATTCTACCTGAGCTCGAACATAAGCATCAGCATCACAGGTCTTACGGGCAGTCTGCTTGAATCTAACCATAGCTGCTAGCTGTAATATCAGGGTAAAGCAAGGAGTGAGCCAAATGCTCAACAAGTGCTAACAGTACGACACAAAATATAAATCGAGATATACATTAAAGAATGACAATGGAAAGACATAACCAATGGTAACGAGAGATAAAACTATGTGAGATGGCATCATTTTGCTTGTATCAAAACAATTTTAAAAAATCATGTCTTAATCAAAATCATTTTATGACGCTACGGATTACAGCCGGTGATCAGTCGCGAAGTAATCCCGAACCTCGCTGGGTTCTAAAACATTAACGGGAATCCCTAGGCAACTTTTAAGCCTAATATAAGTGTGGAAATGACTCGCGTCTCAGTCCAGATCCACTACTCAAGGAAAACATTTATCCCCCTTTGGGACTGAAAACCCATATTTTATTTATTTCAAAAACTGATGTCGAATTATAACAAAATCTCTTTTAACAGTAAACATTTTTATTAAGGGATTATAGATCAACTCGAAACACGGGAAATATGGTACTAAATCTCAGGGCCATGATTTACAAAATTTTACTCTATTAGGTTAACCAAAAGGTTTTCATATGTCAGAACTTGGACAGGAAAATTTAGTGAGACTAATGGATAATATAAAGGGGTAATGCCAAACTGGGCTTAAAGCAATGGCTTCTCGTCAAGGTACAGGTGTTGGATCATCAAGAAGATAAGCTTCATGAATACTATGGGTGTTAAGGTATGAAGAAATGATTCTTTAGCTCAGGATATATCAGAGTTGTCAAGCTTTAGGATAAGAAAGAGGGGTATCAATCAATGAGGGATCACTTTGATAAGTTTCTGACTTTCAGGGTTCAAGGTAAGGTTCTATAGGGATTCAAGTATCAGGATGAGATATCAATGCTTAGGAATCATCATCATGTTAATCAAGAGGATCAATCAAGTAATATATCAACTCTTCATTTTATCATGGCATTTAACTATCATGAAAATGCTTTTGAACTACTTGCAATACATACTCGAGGGTTCATGACATTTCTATATAATTCAAAGATAAACGAAAGATACGCTTGATTTAAAACATATCAAATGACTCAGGATAATTGCATCAATATATATATGAACTGTTTATAGTAAATACGAAGGTCAAGTTGAATCACTTGCCTTGAGAAAGACTGGTCTGGTCTGACTGGTAGGAGCAACTTGAGCTTCACTCGACCTTATGGCAAGTTTTCCCTCGCCTCGAGATCCTACATAATAATAATAATCCTCATTATAATATATTCTTACCATCTTAACCTATTTACAACTTAAAATTAAACACGGATGACACTTAGGCCTATACGCACTTAATTTTATATTCACTTTTAAATTACAAAAGTACACACATAGCCACATATTCACATATCATATATTAACACCAAATAACACCATATATACCATAATGCAACACTAGGCTTGGATGATCTCGACTCACATCTTAAGTCACTTGGTCGCTAAAGTAGACAAAGTCTTCTAATTTTGGCTTCCTAACTCGATGTGCCTTTCCTAAATTATCAAAAATCTATTGACCCTCACTTGTGCCTTTAGCTGTACTGACCTTATACCATCTTACAACTATGGTGGTCGACCTAATACTTACTTCTAAGTGTTCTAAAACTATGTGATAAGTGAAAGTGCTCACTGGTGCAAATTTCAGAATGACAACTATAGTTTCTTGAGTGCATTAGGCACTCTTAAACTACAATTTTTCCTTCAAAACTTTTACACAAGACTCTCCTGACCTAAGGGCATCTCACAAACTTGATGTGGCTCAAGGGCCTGGCTTGGGCCTTCTTGGGCCTAAGCTAAAAGTCCAAGATTCCCCTATTTTTCTGGGCAGAAAACGCCCTGACTTGAATTAACTTGTGACACATGGTTCTAACTCATATCCTATGAACTATGGTTGGAAAAACTTCTCTGACACTCCCTCTAACTAAGGCCCAATAGGGCCTAATGAGGGCCTACCCATGACATGGTCAAATCTTTCTATTTCTAAGTTGCAACAAAACTGTCCTCTGCTGGACAGATTTTGTTATTCTACTTGTGCACCTAACCAAAAGACATGCAAACCTCCAACCAACTCCTAAAACCTTTTATATACTCCCAATACTAACTTCTGGTGGCTTGGGCCTCAAAGTGCACATCAATGACATGGTCAAAACTCACTCTAAACCTCAGGGTACTAAACTGATTTTCTGCAGAAACTATAACTCTCATTACTCCAAGGTTTTGACTTGACAAACTCAACTACCAACATCCCAATACTTAAACCAAGACTTATACATGGTAATCTACTGAACTAACTCCCTTATTCTCAAAATAACCTTGGGTGAGATCATCCTTACCTAAGGTACAATTATGGCAAAACAAAAGAGATCACATTTCTCAACTCACCAATCATTAAGTTTTTGAAACCACAAGATATGCATTTTATAAAAGATAACCACGAATTATTACCATGCAACAAGAAGCATAAATCAATATTAACACATTATTCCTACCGAAATTAAGGCTCACTAACAAAATCTTTCCAAATGATCAAAATCTTACAACATTCTAAGAGAAATCCACATGCATGCATGTCCTCGGGTTTTGCAAACCAAAACAACACATTTTCTACATATATTCTACCATAAAATTGACATGCAAGCCTAGCATGAGCTATACCTAGATGATCACTTAGCATGCATGGAGTTTTATCAAATTTTCACCACAAATTCAAGTCATTATCACATAAACATGCAAAATTTGAGCAAAATAACAAGAATGATCTCAAGGACCATTCATTCGGCTCCCATATGGTCATGGCCGAATGAAATGGATGGGAAGGGCCATTTAATCATCAAGAGTTTCCTTCTCAAGACTTGGCACTTATCCATTCCTTGTAGTCCTCTCAAAAACAACCCTAAACTCACAAGAATCAAGGTTGTATTTTGAGTTTCACTAAAACCTTTATATGCAACCTTTAAACTTAAACTTTCTACTCAAAACTCTTTGAAATATGAGTGATCATGGTATGGGAAGTAATATTTACTTGTGTAAAGAGTAGAAGCTTGGTTGAGAAATGAAGAAAAAAAAATGGGGAGGGGGGTTTCGGCTAAATGCCGAGAGTGAGAGAGGGAGGAGGGAGGGAGGAGAAAGTGTGGTGGTGAGTGAAGTGAAATGATCATGTCTTTGCTTGTTTTATGGTTTTTGTATTGGCAAAAGTGAGTGGAATTAGGAATTGACATGATTAGCCTTCCACTTGAACTTGGTTCAATTTGCATGCAAGGGTAAAGAAGGAAATTGGCTAGAAAAATAAGAGTTAGTGGGGTTGGAATTGTCCTCTTTGTCCTTGAAAAGAATGAGAGGGTGGTTTGCATGCAAGGGCTTTCTTGTAATTTGCTAAATATGACAACTAAAATTTATAATGATTTATTTTTATAAAATAAAATACAAGTTCAAAAATTATAAAATTTATACCATAAAATAACTTGGATTTTTAGAGACTTTATAAAATCATTTTCAAAATTTGTGAACAAAATACCTTTTAAAAGAAAAATTTTCCAAGGCTTAGAATATTCCTTATAAATCAAAAATAAAGAAATTAAATAAACTCTTGCTTTGAAAAATCATATACTACATAAAGCAAATTTATAATGCAGAAATTTGCACTCACACAAACGTACAATCATTGAATATATTTTCATTCGGCTTTAATATTATACCAAATCCACAAATAATATTACACGAAGATACAGGTCGTAACAAGATTGTTCAACAACATCCACTCCCATGGCCACTGCAACCATGTTAGATAAAGATACTGGCTCGCCAGTAGATATTACTAACTACAGAGGTTGATCCAAAAGAACCTCACTTAATAGCTGTGAAAAAGAATTTTCAAGTACCTTAAGGGTATAACTGATCTGGAATTGTGGTATCCAAGAGAATCAGATTTTAAGCTAATATGTTACTCAGATGCATATTTTGCAGGATGTAAGATAGACAGGAAAAACACTAGTGGAAGCTGCCAATTTCTTGGAGGTAGATTGGTTTCTTGGTTTAGCAAGAAATAGAAGTCAATTTCCACATCAACTACAGAAGCAGAATATATTACTGCAGGAAGTTGTTGTGCACAGATTCTTTGGATGAAGAATCAATTACTGTATTATGGGTTAGAATTTTGTAAAATCCCCATTTACTGTGATAATCAAAGTGATATTGCTATGACAGGTAATCCAGTTTAACACTCAATGACAAAGCACATCAGCATTAGGTACCATTTCATAAGGGAACATGTGATAGAAGGTACAGTGGAATTGCATTTTATTCCAACAGATTAACAACTAGCTGATATCTTCACAAAACCACTATGTGAAGCTACTTTTACAAGACTGGTAAATGAACTTGGAATGGTTTCAGTTTCTTTCTCTAATTCTGCTTAGTTTTTGTTCTCATGCATCAGACTTTATGATCAGTGTTTACAGATTGTCTTATCTTCATGAAATTTGTTCTTTAAGTGAAATTCATTAAATACTGATTGTTATCTGATGTGGATTTTTAAACTCTGATAGTATTTTGAATATTCTGTGACTGTTCAATCCAATGAGGATAACTGTGCTAGATGCTGACCTAGTAGTCTTTAACATACTAGATATCCCATGTTTGAATTAATTGTTTATGTGGAAACTCATTAACACAAGCAAATTCTGATTTTGAGCTTAGTCAAGTTTACTTTGTGTATCTTATTACTAAGTCACAAACTAGATTCTTACTTCTTATCTGTTAGATTCTGATGTCAGTAAATCTTAAAGATGCACTAAATGTTGATAAGCCTCACTTATCAAAAGAAAAAAAAGAAAATAAAAATAAAAATCAGGTACTCTTTTGAGATCTAGATTAAATATGTGGAAGGGAAGACCCAAGTGCATTGCTGGTATTAAGTAATATGCATTAGAAAAGCAAATAAATTTTCTTGGTGATTTTTCACATTCTCTGATTACCGGAGAAATACTATGACAACAGCATAAATTCTGATAAGCAATCGTGACTCACTTACACTGAGAAGCCACGGTAAAAAGGAATTTCAAAAGATGCATAAAATGAGCACAAACAGTTGAGGTGGACTCTTGCATAAATTTGTTCTATAGTAGACTTCATGATTGATGATAGATTTTATGCACTTTTCTGAGTTATGCCTTATATATAAGATGTACTGAAGTTTATAAGACTTTAATCTTTATCTGATATTCTACTGAATGCACACACTATCACTCCATATGAATGATAAAAATTATTGTGGTGATTAAGTTGTTTTTGACAAACAGTTAAGTGTCATTTGCATAAATTCTGAGGACAAGTTCTGATGGAAGTTCTGATGATTAAACTCTGAAGAAAATAAGTCAGTATTTGTATGAAGAATCACAGAAAAAGATATTCACTTTTTGAGTTCAGAAGCCATATTTTGATGACTGTTAAAATCTGATATAAGTTAAGTTCTGATATTAAATCCTGATGGAATCATTGATGCTTACATGACATTATTCTTTACTTGACTTATCTGTGGTAAAAACTGAAACAATCATATTTAAATCAGAATATATTTGGGTAAGATAAAAATAGTCATAATCATTATGGGTTAGTGGTAAACGTGTTTATCCTGAAAAACTGCATGTGCACGGTAATTATTGCTTATTTTACGTGCCCATTAACTCCTGCTTTACTTGTTTACTGACTGTTCAAACGTTGCCAGGTGTAAAGTATATCCCATACTTCAAAAATATAATTGTTGAGTAGAGAGAGTATATATATAGGGGTTAAAAGATATTATAATCTTTTACTTACTTTTCTATTCTTAATCTCCTTTATTCTCTCTCTCTCTAATATTCTCTGAAGCGTTTTCTTTCAGGACTTTTATCAAACACCTTGCAAACACTATCTTTCTCACTTAATTTCTACAGAGATGGTACCAAAAGACTTGATTTTCAATGGAGCTAAGTTTGTTCCTAACAACTACTTGTCTATTCTTAACCAGGCTGACGCTCCATCGGAACTTCACTTTATTCAGGATTTCCTTACTAATTCTGATATTGGGTATGCTTTGACCAAACCTGAAGAATTCTCTGGCACCCAAGTGCTGGAGTTTTGGAGAAGTGGAATCGATGATGATGGTGGTGTTCAAGGGTCCCCAGGTATTATTTTTACAACAGGGGAGGATGAGCATGTCGTGACTTTGGCTATAGTACGACAAGCATTGCAATTGCCTGAGAACTGTGCTTATACAACTATTGAGGAGCCAGTTCTTCAAAATATGATGGCCAGTCTGGGGTATGTAAAGACACTGGCAAAGCTGGGTCAATTGAAGAGATTCAACATAAGGAGAGAATGGAGTTTCCTCTTTGACCGCATTACAAAGACCTTCGCCAACAAATATTCTAATTTTGATGCAATCCCCATACTCAGTCAACAAAACGGGTATGCTCTCATTAATCAAACTGATTTTGATTATGCAAGTGATATTTTAGGCTTTATTGGGGATATGATGACAGAAGATAGGAATACTGTCTATTTTGCTAGATTCTGTCAGTTTATCTATAGTTTTTGTTGTGCTGATAAGCCCCAATTAGCCAGTGAATTACTTCCATCATTTAGACTAGCTAAAAGAGATTTTAATGACTTATTATCTACTGATAATAAGAAGGCTGTGTTAAGACCCCTCCGAATTCTTTTATCTATCAAACAAGCCTTAATAATCTATGATCCAGTTACATACACTGCATTATATCCTGATGTCCAACCATCTGAACCTCAACCATCAACACCTACCACCACTACCCAAACACCTTAAACTTCTCAACCACAACCAAAATCTACCATCAGGACATCTGTTAAACCATCACCTCAATCATCTCAACCTGAATCATCAGCACATACCATCAGATCTTCATCTTCCAGGCCAAAGAGGACAAAGTTTGTTCCTCAACCTCCACAAAAGAGAAGGTTGATGATTCTCAAAGATGAATCTCATAGTGATAAAGAGGAAACAGTTGAAGCACGGGTTCATGCATCAGAACCTGTGATAGTTGAAGCTGAGAATGTTACTTCTCAGAAAGAAACTGCAGCTCAAAGTTCTGATACTTTGAAGAAGAAATCTGTAAAATCTGAAGTTGCTAAAGCAACTCCTTCATTGGCAAGGAGATTGAAGAAAATAAAGGCTGGGAGGTATTTGGCTAAGGCTCCATTAGAAGATACTGAAGAAGCTGAGGAAGGGGATCATGAATCTCTGATCTCATAAGAACCGATTATCATTGAAGCCCTTCCAGCTCAAGCCAAAGAAACTGCTACTGGTACAGTTGTAACTCCTCATGTCTCACCTATTAAAGCTACAGATGATGTTGAAGAACACACTAAAAATTCTGAAATAGATATTCATAATTTGTATATACCAAATGTTCTTTATCTGGAAGCTCCATCTACAGAAGCTCAGCAATTTCCAACTCAATTTCCAATTTTAAATGCTGAGATACCATCTACATCAACCACACCAGCTCTGGAGATAAATTCTGATGTTCAGAATTTAAATGAAGTTGTTCCTGAATCTCCAATTGCTTCACACACTGTTGTGTTGTCAGAACATAATGAGTCTTCCTCAAGTTCTGAAGACAGTGTTTTTGCTGAGACTCCAGTTCCTATACTAGGAAAGGAAGAATTGGTGAAGAAATTTATTGAAAAGGAAGTACATATTCCTTGGGAGGATACTCATAGAGGTGTGGGGTGGACCAAGAAGTGGAATGACACTGATTTCATTCTAAGTTCTAACATTCTGACAGAGCATATTGCTAAAGCTGATGAGTTGCTCACAAATGCTGATTTAAAGACACAACTCAAGATTACTGCTCTATCTACCAAACATCTTCAAGGTCTACATTATTCTACTTTTGAGAAGGTTGATACACTAAAGGAACATGTTGATAAGCTAGATCTACAACTTAAGCTTGACAAGAACATATATATCAGACCTACTCTTGAGAAAATTGAAGCCATTGAGAAGATTCAAGAGAAGCAACATGCCCAAATTGATGAGGTCCTGGCTAACCAAGTTTCTCAGAAAGCTCAAGTGAAAGAAATCCAATCTTCAGTTGAACTTCTTCTTTCTCTCTTACTTACTGATGATGCAAAAAAAGGGGAGAAGGTAGTTAAGTCCAAATGCTCACCTACTGAAATACTAAAGAAAAGGGATGATAAAAGTGATGACCAGGAAAACTCTTATAAGAGTAGAGGTCAAGGAAAAGTTCAAGGAAAATCTTCTACATAGAACAAGTCAAGTTCTGATGTTGTGAATGCTAAAAGACTGAAGTCAAGTTATGATAAACAAAGTCTGATGTCAAGTTCTGATATTCTGATTCAGTCAGGATCTACAGACTCTCAGAAGTTTTTACAAACTCTGAAGCTAAAGGGGAAGCAGACTACTGTTTATTACAAAAATCCTAAAATCCAGACACTTGATGAGGAGATAGCTAGAAGATTATTTCTGAAACAAAATCCAGGAATGGATTTGGAAACTCTCAAGGAGTAAGAAGCTAGATTTGCTGCTGAGAAGATAAATCTTAAGTCTAAAGCTTCTGATGCAAAGAAACCTCCAAGGCCTAAGGAAAAAGGCATTGTGATCAGGGAAAAGTCAAATTCCGAGACTTCAAAGTCCAAGACTAGATCACAAACTGAGATTGATCCTAAATCAAAAGGGAAAGAAAAGGTTGGTGAACCTTTAAAGATTGAGAAAAAGATAAGTTCTTTCATTCCAGTCTATCAAACTACAATGCATGATGATGATTTGATAGAAGATGAAACTGTATAAATTCTGAAGAAAAGAAAGATAATTGAAGAATCTAAAATAACCTCTGACACTGCTCAAGTTGTTCAGAATGAAGAACAGCAAGCTACAGAAGAAACAACAAATTCTGATCAAGTTAATTTGTAAAAGATGACAATTGCTGATAAGAAGAAGCTGTTATGGAAGAAAGCTACTCCAGTTGAACCAAAATCCAATTTCTTGATGAATCAACTTGCAACATTTGGGTTGAGATTCAAGAAACTTAGAGATAAAGCTAGATTAGGTTCTGATGAAGAGAAAATATAAACAGGAGTAGAAGTTACTCTAAGAGATCCCTTCATGTTGACAGATAAACCATATGAACAAATCAAACAAAAGCACCTTGACAAGGTGTTGTCTGCTCAAATTGTGATAGATGCTCATGATAAGGAAAATCTAAAGGAGAAAATGATTTTATTTCTCTACGATGGATTAACTTACAGATTAGCTGATACTGATGTGCTAAAGAAGTCTGTCAGAGAACTTCAACATATTCACTATCTTCTGGAAATAAAATATGATGTTACAAGAAGATGGCCAGAATATATTTTGAAGGCTATAAGAGATCTATTTAGAATCTCTGGTACAAAGACTTCTCAGTATATACCAATGATTACTGAAGATGATGGAAGAGAAATTCCTATGCTAAAGAATTCTGCTAAGGTGGAAGTTATTCTGAAAGGAAGATGCTTATGTTATAATGAAAACTCTTCACATCCTAGAGTTATCAGACTTGGTGATGGACTTGAAAGAACATCAATTCAAGCTCTCAGAACTGCCATTTATCAGATTGGTGATAGTAAATATGAAGAACTGATGCAGGTCAAAGCACAGTTAGTTGAAATTCTGAGAAAAGCTGAAGACAAGCTGGTAAGAGATTTTGTTAAGAATCATTATGGATTCAGATTGATCCAGTGAAGTTGGTAAAGCTAAAAGGACTGTAAGTTGTAGTTAATAGTCTTATTAAACTCTTATTGTATTTGAACTTAAATGTTTTTGACATCATCAAATCTGTGAAATAAAAATTGTATAATCACATCACTATAAAAATAAAATTTTCATCAGTAAATTCATTATTTCATAGTTACAACTATTCTTATGAATGTTGCTCACAAATTCGTGAGAAATTTATGTTAGATATATTTGAGATGTCATGTCTAATATGTTTCATGTTTAGTTATCAGATCTTAACAAACAGCAAATATTAGTACTTACTGGAATCAGTACTTACTGGAAGTCAGAACTTAAGGATATCAAGTACTGGAATCAGTACTTACTGGAAGTCAGAACTTAAGGATATCAGGACTTAGATTATCAGAAGATAAATATCAGAAGATGGATATCAGAACTTAAGTACTGGAGGACTAACAGTTAAAGAATGAAGCTAATTTACAGGAAAGAAGATCGAGACTAATACAAAGAGAAGATATGCATGGAAAGAGTTAGAGGACTTAAAGAATTGTATAAGATATTTGATTGATATATTTTAGGAGACTGAATTATATTCCATATCAATTAGAAGTTATCTTGTAACTGTGTACTATATAAACACAGACATAGGTTTACACTATATGTGTTATCATTATCGAGAAGATCATACGTTGTAACCTAGCAGCTCTCCTGATATTTGTTCATCACTGAGAGAGAACAGTTCCATTGTAACAGAGTTTATTATATCGAATATATATGTTTACTGTTACTTGTGTTCGAAATCGATTTGATAGTATTCTACACTGTATTCAACCTCCTTCTACAGTGTTGTGTGACCTAACAATTTATTCACTTTATTCACAAACCAACTGAAACTCGTCTAATAATATATTTCAATCGTAAATTTGTTTCATCCTCTCTGGTCACATCGATGACTTTACTTAATATTTAATATTTCAAATATTATCGAATTTATTTTTTCCTCTCTATGTTATTATACATTCATAACATTTTTTTCGACAAATGCAAAAAACTTTCATTAATTTGAATATAGTACAGCCGGGATAAACTCCCAACTGTCGATATAACCAGGTGGTAAAAAAAATAACATACTAAAAATAATTAGATGATTTATTTTCTGGTCGTTTAACATATATAATTAAAAAATTATTGAAGCTAAAAATGAAATTAAAGACATCTCAAGCGATCCAAATTGCAACAACATCTCTGAAAATAGCAACATCGCAATTGACCATATCACATAAAAACCATTGTTAGCCCAATGTTCTGAAATACCAATCACATAATATGAGATTGGAGAAGGGGCACCACAACTATATAAATGTCAAACACAGGCTATAGACATGTCGAAGGCACCCCGACTATCTACATGTCGGATACCAACTATAGACATGCTGAAAGTGTAGTCACAAGACAATTACAAGATAAAAGAAACACATATTTGAAATTAATAATTTTTTCCTATATTTTCTATAGTAAATAGTCCAACTACAACGCATAAACAATTTCATTAGTTTCTCTTATGTAGTCACAAGACAATTAATCTTGATGTAATAATTTATTTACAAAGCCTCTATAAATACAACACCATTAAGTAAAACTTTATAAAATAGAGATTTCTCTCTTATTACTTCTTCATTAAACATTATTGCAAAAAAAAATTAATATCTCCAATAGAATATATATCTCTACATAACATATATCTCAAAACTAGTGAAGAATTAAAGTTCAAACATCACGATAATGGAATCCCTACAATATAACAATTGACTTTATCAAAATTCATTATAGCACCATGGTTCTAAGATAAAATTCAGTCACATGTTCGATTCTCGATACCAACACAATTTCAATACATATTTTGCTTAAATTACAAAGTGGTGGCCTTTATGAAATTTTAGAATAAAGTTAAACTTAAAAAGCAGAGTCATGTAAATAATATAGACCAAAATTTCATTTCCTCAAAAGTTAAAGTAATAAAAGTAGATTTTGATAAAATGAGAGGATGTTATCTAATAAAAATTTTAATTTGCACCAAAAAGTGATTTAGTATAAATAAATAGGAGGTAAGGGGATTTGACACCAATTCTACTTATTTTTGACAAAAATTGTGAGGGAATGACATTTTAATATTTTTTCAACATAAAAATGCAAAATCATGATTTCACAACCATTAAAAAGGCACTTGGAGATGGCCTAAGAAATTAGTTTTTAAAATTAACTTTTAATATATTTGATTTTTCTGATCCGATTACTCATTTCAAGTATTCCCGGATTAAACCGAATACTTTTGACGCGATAAGCACACAAGTCAAACTGAATTAAATGAAATTATGAGTTTTTGAAAACAAATCCCAAAAAATTATAAAAAGTATTTAATTTTATAAATAAATATATATATATATCATAATAATTACAACATAATTGATATATATATATATGTGTGTGTGTGTGTGTTTGTCTAACTACAAAATTTATATTACAGCTATATAATTGTATATACTAACATTTTATCCACTCAAAAGTTAAAGTAATAAAAAATAGAATTTGATAAAAGGAGTGGATATGACTTATTTAATAAGAATTTTAATTTGCACCCAAAAGTTAAGTAGCATGATGGTAGTGACATGAAATTTGTTAGTAAGAGGTAAGGGGTTTGATTCCTATTAGATACACAAAATCTCGTTATTTTAAACAAAAATTGTGTAATAATGGCATTTTTGAAATTTTTCAAAATAAAAGGGTAAAATCGTAATTTCATAGTCATTAAATTAGCTTTTTTTACCCTTGATTGACATATCTATACTATATTATAATAATCGGAATATGGTATAATTTGTAGTTTGATTAATCCTTGTTTTGGTTATTCATTTACATCACGACCGTCGGATCTTCTTCATCAAATAATCAGAACCGTTAGATTTAAATACTAAAAAAATACACTGCACAGGTTCTTAGGTTCGAATGCCGTTAACAACAAATATTTATATTTTTATTTATAAAGATACATATAAGTTCTGGGTTCGAATCTTACCAACAACAAACATTTACATTTTTATTTATGAAAAAAAATCTCATCAATAATTGACTATTTATACTGTTTGAAACAACAAACATGTATATTATTATTTAGGGAAAATAAATTTTTTCGTCACCCAACTTATCATTTTTATTGGTTCATGTGGTTTGCAGGCTATTGCGTGAGCCCGTAGGGTTTACCCAGTGCGCACCCTAAGGGTAGCGGCTGCGGGTTACCTACGATAAAAAAAAACTATATATTTTTTTCTTTCTCACTAATGTTAGGTTCATATTTTTTGTAATCCCTAACGTTATGTTCAGATTTGATTATTAACATTATGCCAATTTTTTGTAGCATTATTAAAATATAGTGGTAGTCTGTAATATTTTAATAATTTAATATATGTCTATAATTTTATATATAGTACACCATATGTCCCCCAAGACGTTTACCTTGGGTGATGAGAGTTTCACACGCATTTTAAGGCTGCTAAAAGATGTAGTTTCATAAATAATTTTAATTATTTTTCTTTTAAATAATAATTTAACGTTTAAATTTTTATATACAAAAAAAAATCTTAAAAATAAGTTATAAAACAATGTTTGTAAGAAAAATATCTTGTGAGAGTTGTTCGATTTAATACCAAATTCATATTATTACAACATTATTATATTTTTGTGTTCATATATATACTTGCTTCACTGTAATATCCCGTAATTTTTTAGAATTCGATTAATAAAAGAATAATAGAATAAAAAGGATTAAAATTAGATAAGGACTAGGATTTAAAATTGGGTTAGACTATTGGGCCTAAAATTTGGGTCAGATTGTAATATGGATAACTTGTAGGTTAAGATATAGGGTTTTGTATCGTTATAAATACATCATATTCGTATTCCTCGTCTTTTATATCAAAATTCGTAGGGCTCTTTTCAGCATAAATCAATAGTCTTGTAAAATTCGTAGAAAATTCATCGTAAGTCAGAATTCAGTGATTCTGGACTTTTCGGAGAGGTCTTTTTGTTACTTCAACTTGCATGTTTCGTGTTTTCCAAGATAACGTCGTTTAAAGGTTCAAAAAGGCTCAATAAGGATCTAATCAGAATTGGAGTCATGGAGAAGATCGAGATTTTAGATGTTTCGTTTTTGATGGGTTGCTAAGGATTGATTGTGTATCCTAATGTGAATTATCTGTTTGCGTGATTGAGGCAAGTAACTTTCGTTGCTCTGTATTATTTGTTGCTTACGTGTTCTGTAAGTGATTATTCGTTGTTCCGTATATTTTGAAACTTGAATTATCTGTTTGATTACGCAAGTGAATCTTTATTGCTCCGTATTATTGTGTAATGTATTTTATATTGTTTGATTCATGTGCTCAAATATTTGTTTTGATTGTCGTATGTATGAAATTAATATGTGATTGATAAGAAACGAATTCAAATAAATCCCCAGTCTTAATCACGTATAAGAATTAGAATCCGATCACTGGACAGTGTGATAATTAGAACTTAGAACTAGTTTGCGCATGTTCCGGAACACATCGATACCTTGTCAAGCTTTGGTTGCACTTGACGAGGGACGTGAACTAGCCCCCCATCGAATAAGAATTAGAACCTGGTCACTTGGAAAGTATGGCATAAAGTATAAGATGTCGGTCACTGGCAAAGTGTGGCATAATGTGTGATTTAGGACTGTGGGACTAAAGATAAGAATTTGTTATTAAGATTTATTGATTGATTAAGAATTTTGATTATGTGGATTATAAAATATGTTTGATTATGATTATTGATTATATCGTGTGCATCTTTGTTCACCTTGTTATCGAATATATATGTGATTTTGTGTGATCTGTGTTATGTGTCAAGCATGTTTAAATTCTGTTTTCGAAAAAGATTTAAAATATTATTTTGAGCCGTCAAACGGTAGTTGCTTGTTGGGCTTCGCCGCTCATTCTTTTAATATTTCAGGTTTCGTCTAAAAGACTCGAGTTGGTTAGTATTGGAGTTCGAGGACCTTAGAATTGGAGTAGATTGACTTTTGGACTCTGCTTTTAGCTGCGCGTTTGTAATAGTGACCTTTGTAATAGATTTTCGTATTAGTAAATTGTATTTTATTTTAGTTTTGGTTTATAATTAATGGTCCGGAAGTGCGGCCTGTTACATTCACGATTCTATTAGAATGGATGAGTTTATAGTTTTAATTTTAGGTCGGTAATAGTTGCATGAAGGAAGTTGTGATTAGTGATTTCATTGGGTTTTTGAAAGCGTCGTTTGGTAAAATATTGATATGTAATATTTTTAATGTTTTTAGTACTTTATGATCAGTTTGCTAATTTGATTGTATTGATTTTTTTATTTTTTTATTTCCCAATATTTTTAGTACGGATTGGGATGCATCTTCCTAATATTTTGGTTTTGAGCTTAGTACCCCACCTAAAAATTAACAGACGTATATGAACTTATTTTATGCGTTTGGTTACAATGTATATACATATGTTCTGACCAGATGTTCAAAACAATATGCGTTTTTTTTATAACATACGTATATAATTAAGACATTATACGACTCATCCATATGCATCTAGCAAACTCACACACAAGTTTTCTTAAGAGACACATATGACACTTTTTGTACTAGTTATCACTATATTATAACAATGCTATAAAAAGTTGACAAAATACTAATAATCAAATCTGAATCTAACGTTAGTGACTAAAAAAATTTGAACATAACATTAGTGAGTAAAACGAAAAAATTATAGTTGAGTGGTAAGTTTCTAAACACACAATAAGTTGGGTGACGAAATTTTTTATTTTCCCTGTTATTTATAAATATACATACAAGTGCTGAGGTTCGAATCTTGCAAAAAAAAACATTTACATTATTATTTATGAATAAGACCTCATCAGTCATATACTATTTACATTGTTTGAACTGAACTTGAGATTATACATAATGAAATTATAATTACATAATTATTATTTAGTATTTAATTATTTATATAAAATTTTAATAAAATTATATAAATGATTAAAAATAAAAATATATAAATACTAAGCAATAAGCTAGTAATATATAGTAAGAGATATACATACCAGTGAGGATTACTGACTTTGTTGGGTTTTGAAACTTTATAAGGAGATATAACTTAAAACATTGGTACGTAGTACATTGTATGTTATAGTTAAGTTTTTTCAGAGAAATATTACAGTTAAGCTTGTTGTATACAGTTTTGAAACCCACATTAGCCACATATGAGCAGCTTATATGCCCACGAAAAATGATAGAAGTA
The DNA here is from genome assembly GCF_009905375.1 of Apium graveolens. Taxonomy (NCBI): domain Eukaryota; kingdom Viridiplantae; phylum Streptophyta; class Magnoliopsida; order Apiales; family Apiaceae; genus Apium; species Apium graveolens. The sequence goes on along the minus strand of NC_133657.1, from coordinate 160,101,938 downwards.
GGCTATGGCTTGCCCATTACCTTGGCCAGGCCATGACTACATATTTATTGATTTGATTTACAGTTAGTTATATGCCTTGAGTAACAAGGTACATATAAATGGTACATACAGGTGCTCAAATTACATTCCTCGGTAATATGATAATTTTTAAAATTTTAATTAATCAATATCCTATTTTAAACTGCACATAAATTTGAACATAAGTACATAACCATACCTTGTGATCTAAAATTTTAAAGTGTTTATAAAAACTACTCTGCCTCGTATTCGGCAGGGCCTCACACTCAAATTTGTGAGTATATCAATTCCTAAATAGTTTGCTCACAAATATTTCCCCCCTGAATTTTAACTATAAAATTTAATTTTTAAACTTAAAAATATATTATGATTAAAATATGTAAAATTTCATCAGCACACACGAAATATATTTTTTTCATTTTTTTGATAAAATATCTTGCAATTAGTGTACAAATAATCATATTCATAATTAAGATTCATCTCGATCACCCTTAATAACCATAATAATCATCGTTATATAAATATAATCGAAAATTCAGTTATGTTGCTCAATGCTCGATATTCGATCCCACCTTAGAATGAAAACACAGTAATCATAATTTACGTGAGGCTTAAAATGCGTGACAATCCCCTCGTCCCCCAATGTGAAAAATCCAGTGGGATGGAGAAAGTGGTTAGTTATAAGATATATAAGATAAGAATAATTTATTAATCACTTTTATTTATTATACACATAATTTACAACAAAGTAATACGGTAAGTAATAAGTAATTTTTTATTACTTTTCCCTTTTGAGAAAATTAATAAGGGGATAATATACCACAAAATGGCATAACTTCGATGGATATTTTCTTTTAATCCAAGCCGTCAATCGTAAATCAACCTTTCGTCAATCAACGTCCCAAAATCCTCCCACGTCACGAATCCGCGTCCACTCTTCTCATCCAATCACATCAATTCTCCAACCCCTATATATACCCAAACAACCATCCACAAATCCTCACATCTCTCTTGACTCCCCCTTTCATTCACCTTTTTTCATAACAAACTCTCAAACCCTAGATCTCATCTCAGCCAATGGCTCCCAAAGCAGCAGAGAAGAAGCCGGCCGAGAAGAAGCCAGTCGCCGAGAAAGCTCCGGCCGAGAAGAAGCCCAAGGCCGGCAAGAAGCTCCCCAAGGAAGGCGGAGCAGGCGCAGCAGACAAGAAGAAGAAGAGAAGCAAGAAGAGTGTGGAGACATACAAGATTTACATCTTCAAGGTGCTCAAGCAGGTTCATCCTGATATCGGTATCTCCAGCAAGGCCATGGGAATCATGAACAGCTTTATTAACGATATCTTCGAGAAATTGGCTCAGGAGTCTTCAAAGCTTGCTAGGTACAACAAGAAGCCTACCATTACTACTCGGGAGATTCAGACTGCTGTGAGGCTCGTGCTCCCTGGTGAATTGGCTAAGCACGCTGTTTCTGAAGGCACCAAGGCGGTTACCAAATTTACTAGCTCTTAAACTGTTTGATGAAATGTTTAGGTGATATAATTGTTAGGGATTTTTATGGTTTGTGTTGGTTTTTATAGTTTCCGTTTGGAATTGACTATTTGTTTTTATGTGCTGTATGCCTGTATCTACCCAGTGGTGTCGATTGATAAAATGAAGTTTAAATTTCTGTTTCTGTTATTATGAGTTATAATCTACACAACGTGGGGAGTAATTTAACAAAAATGCTATTCTTATTAAATTTTCAGATTTATGTTGGATAATATGTAGCTAGGTTAATTTGTATGATTATATGCTTAATAATTTAATATCAACTTTACCCCTGCTCCTAATTTTGGACCAACACTTAGCTTTATAAGTTATAACACAGGAAAATGACTGTACACATTACACATACATATGAGCAATGAGGGTGTACTTTTTGTATACATAATGATTGTTAACGTAATCACATAATGTCTTGCCTTAATTTGTGTTCTGCATGGATGCTTCGACAATTGAAACTATGTTAGTCATTACTATTTTCTTTTCTATTGTTTCCACTGGTTTGGTTGAAGAACTAACCATATCGCAGATTTTGTTATGAACCAAGTTATGTGTTATTGATATCATTTCTAATTGGTCGCTGCAGTGTGTAAATCACTTGTTCTATCTAATGTTTGAAATGGAAGGGCATTCATGATACTACTACCTTATATAAAATTTAAATGAAATGAAGTGCTTTCAGTGTGAAAGTTTTAGTTCATCTCCTCTGACTTTGTGCTTTGTCTATGTTGTGGATAATAGCGGGTTTATGAAGTTTATTTTATAATAGAGAGGTTACAAGTATATATTGTAAATTTTGATTTGTTTGTGCTAAAGTGGGCTTATAGAATGATAGGTGAGTATGAGCTTGTAGCTATTGATAAGGTTGGCCTGTTGGAGTGCCTTGCTTATCCTTTACTTTTGCAGGTCTGGGAAACAATTAAATATTGCAATTTTAAAGTATAATGACTAAAGTAAATAACTGCGAGCATTGTGTCTGCAGAAGGAATGGTAGAAGCATATGTTTTTTTCCTAACAATGGTTCAATACCTCTTGTAGCGTGTTTTAGTTAACTTTTTTCTTTGTTTTCAACTCTTAACATTATCATGTTTTTCTTTATTTTTTTTTAAATTATAGTGTAAAACCGGCCATCCTATCAAATCCTTCTGTGTTGGCGGTGCTAGGATTTACTGGCAAAGTGTTTTGATTAATTGTTGCACCTTGCATTTTTCATGCAAGCTGGCATTTATCTTCCCGTCATTAGATTTTTCTTATTAATATTGCTGCAAGATTTTAGTCCTATAAAATTTCTCCCATTTTAACCTCCCATTATACTTGGATTTTTCTATTTATAATGCAACTGTTTAGCAAATACTCGTTTGTTGCAAACTTAAATTAGTTTATTTAAAAATAGTGATGAAATCACGAGGCAGGAGTATGTTTTATGAGTTAATTTGAAATTATTTTAATATTTAACTGTTTGTTTGGGTTGTATGCATTGCTGACTATTACAAGCCTTTGACTCTGTAATTTCTTTCTGAATCGAGGTAAGAAAGAGTATATGAAAGCTTCCTTATAATTTGGAATGTTAAAGCGGGCAATGAGCAATAACATGATACAGTGTTATTAATATATGATAGGATTGTTGTATTCTATCAGCGTTCTTAAAAGCCCGAGAAGACTCTGTAGGGCGTAAATCTGCCTATCCCTAGACTCTGAGCTGGGTATAGTTGGTTAATATAGGGCCTGTTTGGCCGTTACTTAAAAAGTAACTTATTCACTTATAAGCCCATAAGTAATTATCGACGAGTCTTTGTCTACCCAACCTATAAGTTCAATTCACAACTTATAAACTTAAAAGTTGAATGTTAGTAACGATGTAATTTTTCTCAACTTATTTTGTTTTTTTAACTTTTTTATTAATTTTAATTCTAAAATATATGTTTTTAATGTTTTTCTAATTTTAAATCCACAAACTAAGTTAATTTGTATTTAAACATTATTAATTATAAATTATTTAAATAAAAAATTATGTCTTTTAAGTAAAATTATTCAAACACTTATATAACTTATAGATATTTATCTACTTAACACGTATAAGTCACTTATTTATTTTTAGTCGTAAGTTACTTATTTTAAGATTTCTCAAACGGGTACATAGTGTAATTAATATAGGGTATGTTTTTCTGAATAAATTTGAGTGCAATGTCCGTAAAATTGTTAAAATTTGTTTCTCATTCAACTGCAAGAACTGTTCCCTAGTGTCGTGGTATGGATGTGCTCCTCATTATGGTGTATTTTAATTAGAGAAGTATGCATAATTTAACACAGGATGAATTAAACAAACAATGAAACGAGCCTTATTTTTGCAGAACTCTGTAGTCCTTGTATTTGTGTGTTTTTGGGTGATTATATCTCTATCTATAGTGTTTTGTGCCTTCAAGCTGAAATTACTCTATCAAAGCTAAAAATTCAAGGTAATAAGGTCTAATATCTACTTTTATTCTTGAAAATATTCTTAACACAGAAGATTAAGTCTGTAAAAATGGGGACAGATGCATTAATTTACAATCTAATGGAGCCTCTTTTTTTTTACTCTCTTTGTACTTTTTTCACATATCATTTACTGGATTGAGCATTCCTGGAAAGAGCAACTCTTTGCACTTTGGAAGGTAGTTTGGCGACACTGGTTATCTTCGCAAATCAGTGGACATATGAGGTTTTCAGCACTAAAATGTAAGTGAATTATCAATAGTTACAAACTTTCTGTTCTAAACAATTGTTTTTTGCTGTTCTATTGATCCATGGTTGTTCATTTACGGTTAATTTGAATATGAGTGTTAAACTGTTAATTCATTACGATGTAGTTACTTAGGCCATGCTTGTGTCAGGGGATTCTAATTCCAGGAATTTTAGCTTATTTCTCTAACTCTTGAGTTAACTTATGAAGTTCATGACCTTTCAGTTAATTTGTATGGTCACGTATATGATTATAATACCAGGTGAGAGAGTGGAATAGAATAATTCCCCCTGAGTTAGCTAAAAATGTGTCAAAACTTGCCCATGGTATATTTTTGAGGGATCAAGTACATGATAACGTGAGAACAAATTGTAGATAATGAATACAAACATAGCCTCAGACCGGTATACATTGTTGTTGTTGACTATAGTTCTTTAGAGAAAGTCCCATCTAAGTATCTCTCTTTAAACGCTATTATAATATAATTTTCGTACAACACAATTAACTTTCAATACCTATGAAATGTTGGCTCAAAAATAGCCCAGATTTAAATGAACACCTGACATTAGCCAGATATACTAAAACAGTAAAACCCTTCACACCTAATGAACTGGAACACTACTCATCTCTTATCAAAAAAATATTGTCTTCATCTGTCACAACTTTTCTTTTAACAACTTTCAATGCAAATTTGCAAACAGAAGAAAGCTAATAAATTAGTTACTGAAGCTTGTGTCTTGTTGGATGTGTTACACTGTGGGACAACGATTGTGAATTCCTTAGCTGTTCTTACTCTTATTTCTTAAAGCTTTATAAGTTTTAACCAAGCCAACTTAGTAAATGGAAGTCATGAATAAAACTGTAAATCAACCCTTATTTGGGTAGTTCATGATTTTAACCTGATGTTTTTTTTGTAGTTGACATCGATTGTCAGCATCAGAGTTCAACTTGTTTGTTAACCTGTTCTAGATAGATATCAATTGATCAATAAATTTTAATGACCGAGATTGAGGCGATACTCGAGATAAATCACAAGACTAATGGATATTAACGAAAAAGTTATATATATATATAAGACATTTTTACAGGTAGGTTTAGAAAGAAGTGGATGGTGTTATCGGCCATGTTTGGATGGTATGATGTTTCATGGTGGATTTTAAAATTATGAGTGCTAATATTGCGAGGAAGGGTGCTGTGGTGACTACGACGAGGTTGTAGAATGTAGAACTAGAAGATCTTGTTTTTTTTTTAAAAAAAAATAGCAAAATAAAAGGTCATCAGGTTGCTGACATGGACGATACAACAAACATATAAAATGTGACTAGGGTCGGAAACTCGAAACTTTTACAACTTTTTTTTTTATGATTTTCAAATTTAATTGTGTCATAATGTCAAACCAACAATAATGTTGAAGCAGCTATAAAAGGTGATAGTAGAATGAGTTTTTCTGTTGTAAATTCTTGCACCTGTTTGGTTGGATAAAATAATTTGAATGGAATGGAAGTACCATGCTGTTGGGAAATGTCTATGTCGATGGAAGTACCATTCCTTTCAATTGAACCTCAAACTCATTATTTGAGAACAAATGATCCATTGTCCTTGCTCATTTATCCAGAAAACCCATCCCAGAAAATTTGTACATTCCTTTTTCTTCCCTCTCTCTCTTCCACCTTTGGTTTTGCATTTAATTTTTTATTCAATTCCAAACTCATTCAAGTCCTTCCAACCGGCATCGGTGTTTATATATGGAAACCTGAATTTATCGGGCACCAACGAATTTTACCGCCGTCGGCGATTAGCCGACGGTGGGCGATGATGATTTTTATCTGAGTCCTACGTTTATAAATGAAATAAAATTAATTCGTGAAATTAATTTCGAAACGAAAATTACGAATTAAAATATAGAAATGCGAATAACCAGGATAAATAATTGAGATTACATTGGTGTTTGGGAATTATGAATTGTAGTTGTGGGTGATTGGTTGTTGTTGTGTGATTGAATTGTTGTTGTGATTGACGTCGAAATAATTCGACGGGTAGGCCGATAAATAGAGGAAACGCTGCACGATTTTCGGGAAAATAAATTTCGAAAATACGGGAACGTAACCTGTAATTGTTGGTAACGTCGAACGAGGATATAATTGAATTTTATGAAACCTATTTACGTGACGTGACAAGATATTTTGTGAATAATTGATTACCCTATTTTTCAAAACGACAAATATACGTATTTTCCGAAATTAAATACCGAACCAATTTTCGAAGATGTGAGCCATAATTGCTATGTGTATTTCGATAATACATATAAATATGAATTTGGTTATGAAATCGTATGGGTAAAATAGGATAGCGATTTGATGTTAAGCTTAAGCGGTTATCTGAATTAGGGTATTTCAACCCTGTAGGTTTTAGACGAAAGACCCGAGACGTGACATCGGACTAGGAACGATCTAGTGATTAGACGTCGAGATCAATGAAGTTCCAACTGAAGAGTCTGAATGTTGGGATCGTATCCAGAATAGGATAGTAGTTTGACGATAAAGCCACATGTTCAAGGAAATCCAAAAGTCAACCGATAATAGTGGTTAAAGCTTATTGATGCAAGTATTCTTGATTTTCTTTTAAATACTGCAAGTATTCCTGATTTTTCTTTTAAATACTGCAAGTATTCCCGAACTTTCTTTTAAATACTGCAAGTATTCCTGACTTTCTGCAATTATTTCTTCGATCCTATTCTAAGTTCAGAATACTTAAATGTTTTACATTTCGCTGCAATTACTCTGATTATGCATGATTCTTTTATTCTTGTTCCTGTAATTCGATTGCTCTCTTGAAAAAATACCCATTCTTTCGTGTAATTTGCGAACCATGAATTGGGATGTTTTGAATCAAAATGATTTGATATCAAAACAGTCGACGGGCTGGATAGTGATATTTTGGGGATTGAGTTTTACTTAATCCTGAGGACCGGGTTATTATGACTAGTGCCTCGAGATGGGCCGTAGTGCCTGGGGATCCGACTGGATCTATATATGAGATATATATCTGTATTATATTCTGACTGATCAATAGAATATAGATGCGAACTAGTGTTCAGTCTAATTTGTTGTTGATCGCCATTAACAACATTCCCTCTCGAATGGTTTTATGATTTCAAAACCGGACCAAACCCTGATTCAGGAGATGAATCGGGGAACCGCTTGTCATTTTTTTTTGGATTTTAGTTAAAGGCTGGTGACAACCAACGTTTATTCGCTCACTCACTCAAAATAAATAGAATTGTTTAAAATTGTTTTAAGATTTTGTCCGGGAGTTTTTCCTTTGGTATTAATATTTGAACTCAAATTATATACTTGCTGGGCATTTTTGGCTCACTCTTGTTTTGTCAATTCTTATTTCTGCCAGAAACAGATAAGGATAAAAATGAATAACTTAGATAGACAGCAGAAGTTCGAGAAATCTCCGCTGCGAGAAGTGGAAGAAGTTAGAAGAATATGACACGAGCATTAGTTCAAAGATATTTACACTTGTATTCTAGTTATTATGAGTTGTAAAGAGGTATATTCTTATTTCATACGATAACATGTAAACGATCCGGATTCAAGGGGTTAATTGAATATTTTTTTTATTTTATGTAAAGATTGTTTTCGTGACACCAAATCTTGACCCCGGATTTGGGTGGTTACAACGCATGTCTAATATTTTAAAAAATTGTACACGCATTCTCCATATGGGTACTCAGGAGGTATTTTGGATAGGATATCCCGCCAAACTGTATTTTAGACATTTGCCCCTAAATGATGGGTATTTTGATTTTTCACACGCTTCTATTCTTCTTTTATAATTTCTCTATTTTCATTAATTTTATGTGTTTTTAGTTTTTGGTATCTTGAAATATTCTTTTAAAATTAAAGAGAAAATCAAAGGTTTAGGTCCAAGAGCTTGGTCATTTAGTTCATAACTGATGAAAAATTGAAAGGTTTTATTTTGTCCTATTAATTATGTAAATTATTAACTTACTTCAAAATCTTCCATGTAATCGTTGCATAATAGAAGAACATTTTTTTAGAGATTTAGAGCTCGCCATTCTTGTGGATTCAACTCGGACAATTGATGCTTCAACTGAGCTCGTTATTCGTATGCATGATTTCTAAGTAATTCTGATTTCTTATAAAATTTGCATTTGATTTGTTATTTATCCGAATGCTGTGATTTTGGGCTCCTTGAAAATTATAGTATATATTCTTCTTGATTCAGTCTGTTCATAATGTAAAGTTTCAAGTTGTACAAAATAACTGTAACAAGACAATAGGATGAACGAATCATTTTGATACGAGTAATTGCAGTGCTGAATGTTTACTAGCTCTTCGCAACTATTGTATTTAATTTGACGCCTTTCTAAAAACTTTAAATTTGTTGATCAAAATAAAATCATCACGGATTTCCATGATGACTGTTGCAATAACGAGATATTGCTTAAATTTATGTGCTAGAAAAATGAATCACTCTCAATATGACTGTGAGGTCTCACAAATGTTTGTATTTAGTATCTTGATTCTTAAATCTTAATACATAATAGAAATAATAGAAATGCATTAAAATTTTCCTTATCCACCGTGATCATTAATTTTCTTTTCCGGTAAATAAAAGATTTTTTAGCACTTTTTCACCAATGATATATCCTTACTATATAAACTAATATCATATAAAATAGAACTAAAAATTCTTAATTCATAATAGAAATGCATTTAAATTTTCCTTATGCACCAAAATTATTATTATTAATTTTGTATTAATTAAAATATTTTTTAATACAGCACGAAGCACGATTTTTTCAGCTATTTAATCATAACAATAACAATTTTAATGAATGTTACTTTCATGCTTGGAATGCATTTTATTGATTTTTCTCATTCTTAAGACGCACTTTGAAGCTGTTAGAAAATATAGTTTCATAATTTATTTTTAAGTTTTTTATAAAAAATTGAATATTGTATATTTATTAAGAAGTTTTTGTTTTAAAAATATAGACAACTATATTTTATAAGAGTCTTAAAATACGTTTCGAGCTCCGTTCCCTTGTATAAAGAATTTGATGGGAAGAAGAAATTACAATTTACAAACACAGTATAGGTAAAAAATATAAAATATGTAAAAATATAAAATATGTAGAATCATAATCCCTCGACATCAATCAAATTCAAATGTATGACAATTTCTTTATAAATATCAAAAGGTATCATAATTTGCAAATACTTTGAGATGAATAATAGCATATTTACGGATATCGAAAACGGGAACTATTCGGTTGAGATATCGATTAGCGATTTATCAAATGAATTAGCGATTTATCGAGAATTGAAAAAATCAAATAAATATTTGTGACTAATTTTTAAGTGATTTATCGATAATTTTAAAAAAATCGGCTGATTTTTATAACATAAAAAATAGTAGATTACAAATAAATACTGTCTTAGAAAGAAACATTTATTCTTCACAAATCAAAGAAACATTTCTCTTTGTTAAGTAAATAAAACTTTTTTTTTAAAGTTCGTAAGAACTACCAATGTCAATGTCAAGGTACAAGTCCTAAAAACTCAAAACATTCGAAACCCCGCCAATATGAACCGCCCTCATTTCAGTTTTCATCTTCAAACCTTTTTAAAAAGAACCCCCTACGCTCAACATTAATGGGAAGGATCGCCGCCCCACTTAATTAAGCCAATAACATCCTAGCTTTATATTTCACGCGGATCACAAAACACAGCCGTACGATATACCTCAAATCCAACGACTAGAATCACGTCCCGCCATCTTTAAAATTCCAAACCCCCAAATCTGAATCTATATAAATCCAATCCCCACAGTACGTAAAAGCCACAAAAACAAACAATTCAAATCAGCTTTACAAACACAAATACAAATACTCTTGTAGAAAAATGTCTGGGCGAGGCAAGGGAGGCAAGGGATTGGGCAAAGGCGGAGCCAAGAGGCATCGCAAAGTCCTCCGAGACAACATCCAGGGCATTACTAAGCCTGCTATTCGAAGACTCGCTAGAAGAGGCGGCGTTAAGAGGATTTCAGGTCTCATTTACGAAGAGACTCGTGGTGTGCTTAAGATATTCTTGGAGAATGTTATTCGTGATGCAGTTACTTACACCGAGCACGCTAGGAGGAAGACTGTCACTGCTATGGATGTTGTCTATGCTCTCAAGAGGCAGGGCAGGACTCTTTACGGTTTCGGGGGTTAAATTTAGTATATTAGTGTTTCGTTAGTACCGAAATGTAGCTGTTGTTGCTGTTGCACATCTAGGGTTTCATTTTGGCGTCAATTAAAATCTCTATCTATGCAATTGTTCTGTTTTTCAGTTCTATATTAGCATTGTAATTTGTGGTGTAGTAGTGAAATGAATTAGCTATTGGAACGTTAAATTTATGGCACTACTTAGTTTCAACAATATCAGATGAAATATAATTAATTTGTGGAAGATTATTTGTGATTTTATGGGAATAGTTGCAATAGTGACCTTACTCATTGTAGATATTGCTTTAGCATCAACACACTAACCAAAATTTGGCACAAGTAATTGTGATACTAACATCTTTATCACTCCCCCATCCAATAAATGTGACAATTTTCTACACTTATGCATTGCCCTTACATACATATGATTTATGAATCATACATACAAATCCTTACATGGAATTGCAACAAATCTCCTTCTTTGGTACAAAACTTGAAACAATTATCTGCACAACTAAAAACCCCGAATTTTGTTAAAGAGCAGTTACTCTGGTACTTCAACATTAAAACTGAAAGTATTCTTGAAGAAATTTCAATCTTCAAAATAAGCATGGCCAATAACAGTCTCCGTGTTATATAAAGTTAAAGGCTAATCAATTCAATAAACTACAAATGAGAAAGCATTAACCAGTTAAACAACTATAAACATGAACTTCGTTCACAGGCTCATTTTACATTACAAAATCAAAATACCAATGACCCGAAACAAATTGCATAAATTCCGAATCTGACTCCAATCCAGCCATTGTTTCATGTGCCAAAACCACCTCCAAATCCACGCTTCCACTACCTTTCCTGCCAGGAAATGCTGAAATCTTTCCATCAAATTTATTAGCCTTCCCGCTTCGAATAGCAATTGGTTTGCCCCACCCGAAATCATTCTCGTACATTGGGAACCGAGGCGAACTCCCCATTGTGATCATTGCCCCATTGAAGTTTTCCAGCGGGAAACACCTTGGATCACTTTCCCAATTCTTTACAAAAGTCCTCACCATTTCATCATCACGAGCCTTCAAATTCTTGTTCAGCTGCTCCGCACACCGGCGCAAATCACGTGACAACACCTCTCCAGCAGGCGCATAAGTAGGAACACTCTGTATTGCGTTCCCGAAGTAGTAAGGATGAAGCTTCGGCTCAAGCCTGTGCCTGCAATTCACTGCCATTTTAAACGTTGTCGTTTTTGTTGCGGGTAACTTACGAGCACGTGTTACAGCTCACCACATCAAAGCACACAAGGATTCAAAAGATGAAATCTCAATTACTGATTTTATCTTCTCATTCATAGGATCATTACTCTCTTTTGCCATCAATTCCTCCGTCATTAAACAAACTCCAATTTTTGTTATTAACCTTTTCTTTCAGCTTAAGGATGGATTCTCTGCTGAAACTAAAAATTCTCTCCTTCAACGGAGCATCAACGTCGAAAGTCACTTTAAGTCCACCATCAGGAATTTTCAGGAGATACAATGACAGATTAACGCGTAAAATCAGGCTGTTTCGACATCTTTCTAGCTCCTTTATTACAAAATTCAGCAAACGTGTTAGAGAAGTTCCATAAGGAAGTCCCATCAACAACAGCGTGATTAACAGAACAACCGATAAACATACCATCCTCTATATCCGTGACTTGGACAGCTAGAATAGGCTTGCAATGAGCTTCATAGCTAACAGCGCCGTCAAAGGTAAATAAGCGTTGGACGAAATCAAGGACATGGACCGGAGTCAAAATGTCCCTGATTGAAACATGAGGAGCACTGGCGTGGATAAATTTGGCGCCAGCATCGTTACAGGAAATGTAAACGTAACCGTTTTGATCAGTTGTTAGACGACCAGCAAGCGGGGGAAACGAGAAAGTGTTTTGGAGAGGGCGTGTTTGAGGAGAGTGATCAGGTCGGAGATAGGAACCGTTTATCTTGGAATGAGGATATGATATTAAGTTACTAAAGTTTTTTTTCCTAATTTTGCCTGGACTACTTCAAACATGATAACATCTGTCTATGCTGAGAAGTGAGAAGGTAATCTCGTGTGATTTTTCTGTGGAATATTGACAAATATTTCAAAACAACAGTTAGTATACTCCACATAATAAATATTCCCAAACAAAAAAATACTTTAACAGTTACCACACTTGCTCAAAAAATCATTTCTAAATGAGCTAAGACGGATTCTTTAAATTTATTATAGACAATATATATATGGGTGTCCTTCCACCACAAGTGGTTTTATAACCACCTGCCGCATTGTTATATTGCGGGAGTATAATAGCTTTGTTTCAATGCGGGCAGCGCAATGTTACATTGCGGGAATACTGCAGTTTTGACTCAATGCGGTATAAGCAATGTTTCATTGCTGCAAATAATTTAGTTTTATTTTTAAATAATTGTAAAATAATAGATAATAAATATATAAATAATTTTAATTGATGTTTAAATTCCTAATTTATTTATTGTTTGGTTGTTATATTTTTATTTTGTATTTATATATTTCTATTAATAAATTCTTTATTTTAACAAACTATTACCTAAAATTCGCGAAAGTACAGAACAACCCCCGCTGCCGCAATGACCCATTGCAACTCCCGCAATGACACATTGCTGCAGACGAGACCCGGGTTTAACCCGTTTCTTCCTGAAATCCCTAATTTCACAATAACAAAAACCTAATTCTCCCACTCTAGGCGATTTCAAAGGATTTCAACCCATTACTCAGGCGATTCAGCTACTCAGGTATGATACACGCATATACACACACGTATACACACATACACAGTTACATACTACCGCAATGGGTCATTGCTGCTTCCGCAATGAGCCCTAGATATAGTTTGCATTTTTTTACATCAAGACTGCAGTCAACACAAACCCTTATGATTCAAACACCACGAGCTTTGATTTTTCAGTTGAAAAAGGTATCAAATTTAGTGATAATATAATCAACTGATTATTGGGCGTGTGTTAGATTTTGTGTATCTATTTCAGAGATTGTGTTCTTGATTTGTGTATCTATTTTAAGGATCAGTTATTTTGTTCAAGAATCAAGAATGGTGATTTGTTGTTTATAAGTTTTTGTGATTGCAAGTGTTGACTTTTGTTGATTTTGATCATTTGTGCTGTATTAGATGTTTTTTTGTGGTTTATAATGTTCTATTAGTTAGTTATCCTTGTTTATATTAGATATGTTGTGATTAGACAGTGGATGGAATGCTTGTTGATTGATTGATTGGTTGTGGCTAGCTTATAAACGAATGAGTCATGCCGAATTTTCGGTAGGACTTAAAATAGAAAATAACGGTTCTATAAATGTTTCGTGTTTAAGTTGGGTATAAGTAACTTCCCGATTATATAGTATTTTTTATTGTGCACTTTGCAATTACTATGGAGAATGAGTGCAGGCCTATTGTTAGATCACTCCTGACGATGCAGGATGATCATATTAGTACTGCCATATGGGCGGGAGGTGTGCGGGATAAGCTGGATGTACGGCAGTACACAACTAATCATCAACAGTGGATACTTTCTGATCCCCAGCGTGAGTTGCCGAGGCAATGGGGTTTCTCTGCTTTCACGAACAATCGTTCAGTTCCTTAGAACGATATTCATTTGATAACAGCCTTAGTGGAAATGTACTAATTTGTAATCAGTTTTCTCATTTATTTGAATCGTCATTGGCAATGTTTGTGATGTTTGTGTATGAATGCAATTGCAGGTGGAGGCCAGAGACTAACACCTTTCACTTTCCATTTGGTGAGTTGACCATCACCATCGAGGATGTATACATAATAATGGGCCTCCCTGTTAAGGGTCGTCGAGTTACTCATAGGGAGCTTGACGCTCCGAAGGCGTATTGGATGAGGGAATGGCAGGATGCAAGATTGGATGAGGTGGGGCGTAAAGATATGTATAGGGACGGGGTCAAGCTTTACAAATTAAGGGAACGATATGCGGAGCTACCAAATGGGGGGCTAGAACAGGATCTTGTGGTTTACACACAAGCTTATCTTTTATACATCATTGGGGGCATATTGTTTCCTTCATCGAGTTGATATACCGTGCATCCGAGGTATTTACTTGTATTTGTTGCATTTCAGTTTTTAAATTGTAGATTATAGCATCTTAGTCCTTCACTTGTCCTTTTTTCTTGATTTTGCATATGAAGCCCTGTATTCTCATTTATTTCCAATTTGACACTATAATTCTTGTAATTGATGCATTTTAGTTCTTAAATTGTAGTTTATAGCATCTTAGTTCTAATTTGACATTAATGCCGTATTATTTTTGCATATCATGCCCATATCATCCCCTGTATTCTTACTTACTCTGTATTTCCTTTGTCGCAGGTACTTAAAGCTCATCCAGGATTCTCTTCAGATTAAATCGTATGCATGGGGAGCTGCTGTATTGAGCTATTTGTTTAGAGGTTTGACCAAGGCTGCTCATAAGAGTACAACAACACTTAATGGATGCACGATGCTACTGATGCCGTGGACACACGAGAAGTTGTTACCTGGTGCTCCTAAGATTGCACCCGGGGTGAAGCTTGTTTGGCTGAGGGCTTTGGCATGGGATGAGCCGAACCCTGATCGGAGGGAGAACCCTCACCACCATACATGTACTGTTCTTTTTTACATATTTACTATTTGAACTCTCCTTCGACCAAACATTTGCATGCTTTTGAACTATCCAGTTTCATATGTTCCCTTATTATTTTGCTTATAGGTCAGTACCGGGGGGATTTTGACCGATTTGAGATGAGTTGGCTGACATGGGAGCCTTATCGGTTATTCTTTGATATGGTGGACTATTCTGAGGAGCAGTATGATGTCGAGCTGATGGATGCTTCGTATATGAGTCTCGGCCGTATTCCACTTATTTGCTTCGAGAATGTCGAGTATGTCATGCCGGACAGAGTCTTGTTATGCTGCAGCATATTCCAGATGATCCTATTGACATGTCTGCTCTACGGAGGGACGGGTTATCTCTTTGGCAGAGGGACCAGCATATGACTACTATGAGACAGTATCGGGATGAGTGGTATGCTTATCTTGATGGCCAGATAGAGCCCGTTGGAGAGGGGCAGTACGTGAGCATTGACCAGTATATTACTGGTATAGGACCCACAGTAAGCTGAGGATTGCTTGTTTTGTGGGTGGGGATCCACGCAAGATAGTGCCACGTGACTGGTATTCTCAGCAGGACATGGTTGATGCGGTATGTTTTAGAGTTTAGTTTAATATTTGAATCCTGTATTCATTTATTTCATTATTGCATTTTTATAGGGTGTTTAGGTAGATGATTAATAGTTAATGATTTATGTTGCTTGACTGTGGGATGATGACATTGCATGCTATTCACAGCCATGATCCCCCAGACTGGTTCTATGAGTGCATTCCTGAGTTTCTGATTCGTTATGATCGAGTCAACACTGAGTAGAGGGGTCCTGCATTCAGTAGACCCAGTTTTGATAGACCCTCACGTGCACATGATATGCATATTGATCCAAGTGCTCCTCCTTCACCTGAGAAACGTACACATGAGGTGCGTTTCATTTATGTCATTCCAAAATCCAGTATACTATATTGAATGTGAATGTGTGTATGATCGTTATCTTATCATGTTATTGCAGGAGTTTGCTTTTGAGTCTCATGATTCACCTACACAGGCAGCCAGTAAACGTCCTCGTCAGGTACTTACTCGAGTAAGTTATTCGAGTAGTCTACTACACCGAATTATATGTAGTTTGATCGGGTTATTGACATCTAATGTAGGATGAGACTGTAGTCCCTAACACTGCAGCTATCCCTGTACATGTCTCTCATCCTGTTCAGATTGAGGTACTTATTCATATTCGAGCATATTATTCGCGTAGTCTAAATCTTTAGTTAGAGATGTATATAATGTTTGATACTCAATGCATTTGTAGGTTGCTGCTACTGCTCCCCCTGCTTCACAGTCGACCCCCTATTTGCTCCCCATGTTGTTCAGTCTGATGTTGTTCAGTCAGAGGTACTACTCTTTAGTTTTAGAACTTTACTTTTTTTTACTATTGTGTGTCTTATACATATTCGAGTAGTCTAACTCTTTAGTTTTAGAGATGTATATAATGTTTGATACTCAATATATTTGTAGGTTGCTGCTACTGCCCCCCTGCTCCACAGTCGACCCCCTATCCGCTCCCCATGTTTTTCATTCTGAGGTACTACTCTTTAGTTTTAGAACTTTACTTTTTTTTACTATCGGGTGTCTTATACTTATCGAGTATGTTATTCGAGTAGTCTAACTCTTTAGTTTTAGAGATGTATATAATGTTTGATACTCAATGCATTTGTAGGTTGCTACTACTGCTCCCCCTGCTTCGCAGTCGACCCCCCTATCCGCTCCCCCTGTTGTTCAGTCTGATGTTGTTCAGTCTGAGGTACTACTCTTTAGTTTTAGAACTTTACTTTTTTTTTACTATTGTGTGTCTTATACATATTCGAGTATGTTATTCGAGTAGTCTAACTCTTTAGTTTTAGAGATGTATACAATGTTTGATACTCAATGCATTTGTAGGTTGCTGCTACCGCTACCCCTGTTACTCCTACTACCGAACGCACTTTTAGGAGTTCTCCAGTTACTCCTGCTACTGAGTTGACTCCACTTGCAGGTGGCATGGTGAAATTCGGTAGTCGTAGTGGTTTTATTCCTGATAATTTGAGGATGATTCTTGATGTACGTATGTTGAACCATTCCATTTTTTATGTTTGATTCTTGCAGTACGTATTTTGATGCATTTCTATATGCTTAATTTTTTTTGTCATGAATATGTGTTTGATTTGATGCTTTTGAAATGTATTTGCAGATGGACACTGATGAAGACAAGTTGAAGGATAAACTGAGGTGGGGTGGTCCTGGGCGGCGTGTTGATATGACGAGGCCATTGAAAAACAGGAAGGTTTTTTTGGCTATACAAGCACTGGTGGGGTAACAAGAATGATTTTATTTGGAGAGATCACAGAGGCACTGCTGAGCTTACTTGGGATTTTGTCCTGACCTTAAAGCCGGAATGTGATGTAGAAAACAATGTCTGGATGCCTATATAGAGTTGTTGAAGGTTAGGGAGTCCATCTCGGGTCTGGAGCCCATGGCTAAGAAGTTCTTCTTTAACTTCAGCTTTTTCGTGCAACTGTTGTTAAAAGATTATTGCAAGAACTTGAAGGTAAAACAAAAAGTACTTTTTAGTTCATGCGTTAGTAAGTTAATGATAATTGATAACTAAAAAGTAAGTTAACTCTTTATTGATAAAGTAAGTTAATGATAATTCATAACTTTAAAAAGTAAGAAATGATAATCGATGATAATTGATAACTCTTTGATTTTATAGTTCATTTGATCTTTTATAATTGCTTCAATATTACAGGCCCATCCCGAAGCTGAACTCTCAGATGTGCAGTTGGCCGGTCTGCATAGTTTATATGATTCATATACAGTCAAGCGCATTGGGCCACCATTATTGGATTGTGACTTTGCTTTCTACCCTTGCTGCAATGATGCTCACTGGTTTTTGTTCATTCTGGGCATTAAACAACAGAAGCTCTTTTGAATTGATCCTCTAGCTGAATGGGGGGATAGTCTTAAGAGTATTTACTCTCGATATATATATGCCATGGTATTCTACGTTCTTCGTAATTACTTTACTAGTCAATTTACATACACTTGTCATTGTTGGTTACTAATTATATGAGATCAAACCTTTCTAGGAGTGCATAGTGCCAGCTATGTTGCATTACTTGGATCCTTCCAGATTTGATGGATATAAGATGAAGGTTCATTTCATACAAGAACGACCGATGCAGTCCAATACCAAGATTATGGCGTGTACGTGTGCAAGTACATGGATGGTATACTTAATGGCATATCGTTGAGAGATGCTGTTTGGGAGCCTGTATAGGGTATTTGGACATTCCGGTATCGCATAGCTTGGGAGCTTTCAAAAGGGCTCGCTAGACAGATAAGTGACTATGGGATCCAACAGAGGAATAGGGGACTATAGTTTATATTTTGGATTTGTTTCGGTGTTTTCTTTGTTATTGATTATGATTGTGTTTACTGGATTGATGTTGTGTTTAGATTTGATGTTGATTGGTTGAGTTTAATTTAGATCATGATTGTGGTTGCTTTGATTGGTTGTTGGTTGATTTAGATTTAGTTGAAACAGGTTGGTAAGTTATAAAAATAAACGGAACCATATCGTTTTTTTCTTAAACTATGTAAATCACCCGCAATGTTGATATTAGCAGTATAAAGGTCTGTGACCAGTTTTCTGCAGAAAACTGACAAGCACAAGTTTGCTTGCTAGGTCACAGACCTCAACATTGAGTCATTGCGGGAGACATCATATGTTACACATTTTACAGTTTAGTCACCCCGCAATGAATCATTGCTGCAGTGACCAACCCCATCAATGAGGCATTGTTAGGGGCTCTGTCACTAGGTCATGTTGACTATTTTAAGGTCTAGTTGACTTTGTTTATTAAATCAATTTTTTCAAATTTTCCCATTAATACTGCATATTTTAATTATTTTAAGAGTTTTGGTGTTGAAAAATATTTAAAAAATATTAATATTACTAAAAACCAAGTTTTGTTAACAAAAAGAGGCAGTGAGTTTTGGGTGGAACAAAGCGCCCAACAATGAGCCATTGCTGCAGTGCCCACCTCCAGCAATATCTCATTGCTAGGTACTCTGTCACTAGTTCACATTGACTATTTTAATGTCTAGTTGACTTTGTTTATTAAATCACTTTTTTCAAATTTTTACATTAATACTGCATATTTTAATTATTTTAAGAGTTTTGGTGTTGAAAAATATTTAAAAAATATTAATATTACTAAACTCACTTTTGTTAACAAAAAGAGGCAGTGAGTTTTGGGTGGAGCAGAGTACCCCACAATGAGTCATTGCTGCAGTGTGACCTCTAGCAATGTCTCATTGCTGGGTGCTCTGTCACTATTCTCTTATGATATTTCGAGTTGGATGAAAAGAGCGACCCTAAAGTAAAGAACTTCAAACCGAGTTAGGGGAAATACCACGTTCGTGTTCACTATTTTAAGGTCTAGTTAACTTTATTTATTAAATCACTTTTTTCAAATTTTCCTATTACTACTGCATATTTTAATTATTTTAAGAGTTTTGGTGTTGAAAAATGTTTAAACAATATTAATATTACTAAACTTGGTTTTGTTAAAAAATAACATTAATATGCAATATTATGTGTAAATTTAAAAATAACGTTAATATTATGTAATTTAAATAGAAAAGTCTTAAAAGAACTAATTTACTACTTGTCAACAATTTTTAGGTTAAAATCTAAAAATTTCTTCGATCATGCTCCTCCCTTAGGGGACAATTTCTTGCATCATGTTCTCCTCCGATCTCCCCACAATAATTGCACTTGCGAGGCTTGATTTTGATATTTGAAGTTGCCGTCTCAATTCCACTTTAATTTTTTTTTTGTTTTTTTCCTTCCTATAGTTTTCGACGTTGGAGGATCGAATATTGGATCATGTTGGTAGTCCTCTTGAGTTTTCGCCTGATGGGTTCTTTCGCTACGCTCTTCATCCGCAAAAGCATCTTTCAAGTATCTCTTCTCTCTATCAATCACATCCATTAAGTATTTATACCATGAAACAGAACAACTACCGGAAGCATCTAAATCTTGAAAAGATTTGCACAATGCACCATACCTTAATGGTTGTGACGCACCATCATTACCAATAGCGGGAGGAGCATATGGAAGAGGCCCCGCAATTTTGTTGCCGTTCATTGTCCACCTACCAATGATGAGACTTTCCATTATCTTGATTTTTTGTTTTTTGTCTAGATAACGGATTATGTGTTTGCAAATCATCCCGGAATGTTCAAACTTCTTACACGAGCATTCAATTTTTTTATACATGAAAACCGTCACTCGATATTTTCTTCTGCAATTTTCCGGCAGGGTAGCCTTCTCAACCAAATACAGTTTCGACATATAAGTTCCATTGTTTTTGACACTGTTCACGATGTAACATGTACTTTTCATAAGCTCCTTTTGAAAACATTTGAACATTTCTTTCGTGTAGATTTCGGATGCATGCATTTCCAACACAAGTGCAAAACTAATCTCCTTTCCAATTGTTCAGTGTCATAATCGGCTTTAACTTCCTTCAGATATTGTGTCTCCAAAGCCTTTTGGGAGTTCTCAATGAATTCCTTCAAACCGGTAGATGATTGCACATATTCATCAAAAAAAGAATTTGTAGACTCGCTTCTTGAAGTTGTAGTCATGCCGGCGGAAAAATGTTGCTTCGTGTAAGCACCAACCCATTGAGTTCTAATATCATACATGTCATTTAACCAAGCATGATCCTCAAGATCGTACTTCTCGACTAATTGCTCCTATCTACCTTCAAATTATGTAGGTGTCAACGACTTATACACACATGCATTAAACTCTGTCTAGAACTACGGATAATTTGTGTACAAATAAGACAACTTCTCGGGAAACATACTACTTATATGCCATATATATAATATGTATGCTTTGTTTGTGGCATAGGCATGACCTCGACAATGGCATTTCCCAATGCAATATCTTGATCAGTAATAATTGTTCGAGGCGGTTTATTGTCGACGGCTTCCAACCATATCCTCAAAACCCACTTATACGATGCCTCTGTCTCATCCCTTACGAGTGCAAATCCAAATAGTATATTTTGATAATGGTGATTTACGCCCGTAATAGGTATGAAAGGCATACAATACCTATTGGTTCGGTAAGTTGAATCGAACGTAACCACATCACCAAAATTCTTGTACGCGTTCATGGACCGATGATCAACCCACACCAAACCCCGTACACGATTCTCATCATCTACATCCACTCGGTAAAAGAAATTACCAAAACTATTTTCTTGTAGTTCTCGTAGGAAAAGTAATCCGCACTCCGCATTACCCGAATCAAACACTCGGTGCCGAATATCACGTATGACAATACGTACGTCTTGATTAGAAAAACCAAGATTTTCAACACCCCTTTATCTCGCTAAGAAACTACATTACTTTGCTCGTCTCAATTCCTGATTTGTTAAACAACTCAATCAATGATCGCGTCATAGGATCTATGTTGAGTGATCTTTGAAAAAATTGAACTTTTTCCGGCGACACCAATTTATGATTGTGTTCTAAATCCACCGAACTAATTTGCCATTTGTCCATCTTCACTTTGTGAATGACACACATTCGAGCACCATAATTCGTTCGTGGAATTACCTCCCTAACTCGTTTTCCTTTACCAAAATCCAACGACATCGCTCCTACCCTTCCACCTTTTCGGCAAATAAATAAACGGTATGATGGTTCATTTGTGTTTGTTCGCTTATGAGTATTCCTAATTATTATCTCGAATCCCTCTTTTCGACCATAATTCCTATAAAACGCTTCCGTATCATCCAATGTATCAAAAATCTTGCCGACATAAGGCACAACATTGTTACTATTCTTAAATCCATGATTCTTTTTCTCATCTTTTAAGTCATCAACATTTTCACCGTCAAAATTATCACCACCAACGTTATCATCAACATTATGACCGCCAACATTATCACCACCAACATTATCAAAATCAACATTATCAGCACCAACATTATCAACATTATGACCACTAACATTATCAACACCAATATTATCACCACCAACATTATTCATATTATCTTCACTATCAAGATTTACAATATCTTCATCAACAAATAACTTACGACGAGCTACGGGATTTCGTCTAACAGGGGTATAATAATTGTAATTTTCATTTTCACTAGAAGAACTACAAGCTTTAAATAAAAAAGAAACCATCAAAAATCGAAAACTAACCTTTTGAGATCACCTTTGATGAATCAATAACCAAAAAAATTGAAATTGTTGAAAGTAAATTGTAAATTGTAAAATGAGGAAGAAAAAAGTAAGTATCAAACAAACTGTGAACACAACTCCAGCAATGAAATATTGTTGGAGTGACCCATTAAATATAAACACCAACCATCTTTTGGAGCCATTAAGGGAAGGAAATGCAGAGTTCCTTCCGCAATCACGCATTGCGGACTCACACTGCAGTATTGAGTCAATGCAGGAGGACTCTGATTAAAAATGAATTTTTAAATATTTTTTCGAAATTATATTTTGTTATTTTTGATTTATTTTTTTAAACTAAAATATTTAAATTAAATATTAAATTTAATTTTTTTGAGTGAAAAAGTTATTTTTAATTATTTTTCCGAAATAGTATTTTCGAATTTTTATTATTACAAAATTTTGTGAGTTTTATGTTTTTAAAAATTATCATATGAGTTATTTTAGTTAAAAAAAAATAATATTATCAATTTTAATAATAAAATTCATATTATTAATTTTATACTTTTTTGTGAATTTAAACTTATTTTTTGTGTAAATATTAAATTAATATCAATTTTTGTGCTATTAATAAAAATTGACTGGTCAAACATTGAGGGGTTTGACCGACCCACCGCATTGGCTCATTGCTGCAGAATGGGTTGCCGCTTTGAAGCATTGCTGCAGTTGTTCCTGCCGCATTGTGTCATTGCGGTGATTAGTCAACAGTCCTACCCCTCAGCTTCCGCAACATTTTTTTTGTGCCTAAATTTAATTTTAATTTAGGATTCTGATTAAAATAACTTTAATTTTTTCTAATTCATTTTATTTGTTAAAAATGAATTTTTAAATATTTTTTTTGAAATTATATTTTGTTATTTTTGATTTAATTTTTTAAACTAAAATATTTAAATTAAATATTAAATTTAAATTTTTTGAGTGAAAAAGTTATTTTTAATTATTTTTTCGAATAGTATTTTCGAATTTTTATTATTACAAAATTTTGTGAGTTTTATTTTTTTAAAAATTATCATATGAGTTATTTTAGTTAAAAAAATAATATTATCAATTTTAATAATAAATTTTATATTATTAATTTTATATTTTTTTGTGAATTCAAACTTATTTTTTGTGCAAATATTAAATCAATATCAATTTTTTTGCCAATATTAATAAAAATTGGCTGGTCAAATGTTGAGGGGTTTGACCGACCCACCGCATTGACTCATTGATGCAGAATAGGTTGCCGATTTGAAGCATTGCTGCAGTTGTTCCTGCCGCATTGTGTCTGTTAGATATATTTGAGATGTCATGTCTAATATGATTCGTGTTTAGTTTTCAGAACTTAACAATAGGACATATCAATACTTACTGAAATCGGGACTTACTGAAATCAGGACTTACTGAAGTCAGAGCTTAATATCAGAACTTAAGATACATATCAGTACTTAAGTGCGGGAAGACTTTCAGTTAAGGAATGAAGCTGATTTACAGGTGAAGATCGAGACTAAAACAATAGAAGATATGCATGGAAAGAGTTAGAGGACTAGAAGACTTGTAGAAGATATCTGATTGATATATTTTAGGAGATAAAATTATATTCCATATCAATTAGAAGTTATCTTGTAACTGTGTACTATATAAACACAACTTAGGGTTTACACTATATGTGTTATCATTATCGAGAAGATTATACATTGTAACCTAGCAGCTCTTAGTGATATTGTTCATCACTAAGAGAGAACAACAGTTCATATTGTAACAGAGTTTATTCAATATACTTGATCTGTGTTACATACTTGTGTTAAATCGATTTGATTGTATAAACACTGTATTCAACCCCCTTCTACAGTGTTGTGTGACCTAACAAGTGGTATCAGAGCTTTTCTGTTAACACACATACAATAAAGATCCAAACAATCATGTCTGAAGAAACACAAACCCCAACTAAGCCCACCAAAACTCAAGAAACTCAAAACACCCAAACCCACAGTCGATATGAGACTATTAGGGTTCCCATACTGAGACCTTCTGAGTATCCCAAATGGAAAGTGAAAATGGCTATGTTTCTGAAAGCTACAAATCCAGAATACCTTGACAGAATTAATGAAGGACCACTTAAGCCTACCAAGCTCTCTGTTGTAGTTGCTGATCAACCAGCAAAGTCCATATCAAAGGAGAAATGTGACTACACATCTGAAGACATCTCATCTATTGCCAAGGATGCAAGGGTAAGGCATTTGCTGCATAGTGCCATTGATAATGTCATGTCAAACAGGGTAATTAATTGCAAGACTGCAAAGGAGATATGGGATGCTTTGGAGACAAGATGCCAGGGAACTGATGCATTCAAGAAGAATAGAAGGACTATAGTTACTCAAGAGTATGAGCACTTTGACTCAAAAGCTGATGAGTCATTAACTGACTTATATGACAGGTTTGCCAAACTCTTGAATGATCTGTCACTGATGGACAAGGAATATGATCTTGAAGATTCAAATCTAAAATTCCTTTTAGCTCTTCCTGAAAGTTGGGATTTAAAGTCTACTACCATAAGAGACAACTATGACCTTACTGAAACTACTCTTGATGAAATTTATGGTATGCTCAAGACTCATGAACTTGAGATGGATCAAAGGAGCAAGAGGCATGGAAGAAAGTCAAGGACAGTTGCTCTTAAAGCTGAGGAGGAATATCCTAAAGTTGTTGCCTCAAAGAGGGGCAAAGGAAAGGCTCTCATCATAAAGTCTGATTCAGAGTCATCATATTCTGATGATGATGATTCAGAAACTGAAAGTTTACCTGAAATGGATGCTGATGAAGAGATGATGAAATTGTGTGCTCTTATGGTGAAGGGTATCACAAAGATAGCCTACAAGAAATTCAGAAAAGGCAAGAAGTTTTCCAGGAAACATGGAAGTTCTGATAAGAAAGGATTTAGAAAGTCTGAAGGTAAAGGAAAGTCTGACAGATGAGACAACTCAAATGTCAAATGCTACAATTATGGTGAAAGAGGCAACATATCTCCTGACTGCAAGAAAGGAAAAAGTGACAAAGGCAATGCACTTGTCACAAAGAAGAAAAGCTGGACAGACACTTCAGATTCTGAACATGAGGTAAACTATGCCTTGATGGCAAATGCTGATAGCAGTACTAAAACTGCTGAATTGAAGGTACCTCAAACAACTTATGCTTTTTATACTGATGATATTACTTAGTTGAGATTATATCTTGAAACCATGTTCATTAGTTATAGAGAACAGACTTTAACATGTGAAAGATTAACATCTGAAAATCTTGCTTTTAATAATAGAAATGACTATTTAGAAAATGAGTTAGTTTTTCTTCATCAAACTAAGAAAAAAAGATATGATGCTTTGTATGTTAGAGATGAAGTGTTAAAATTGAATGAATCTCTAAAAGTTGACTTAGAAAAGGAAAGAGAGATTATCAGAACTTGGACTAACTCTGGCAGAACAACTCAGAATTTAATAAGTAGCGGAAACTGGAAAGAGGGCTTAGGTTATGGAGATGATAAAAGTGAGAAAGGAACTGTGCAAATTGAGCCAATGTTGTTAAACAGACTGCTAAGCCAAAGGTAAATCCTGTTAAGTTTTTAGCAAAAACTGTAAAGTATGATTCTGAAAAGATGAAAGAGTCTAGGATAGAAGTTAAAGAAAAGTCAACTTCTGATAAAAGGATAAACCAGCTGAAGTAAACATAGGCTTAATGACAAAGAAGCAGCTTAAGCATAAGCTAAAAGAGATTAGAAATGTCAACAAGGTAAAGGAAGCTAGGAAAAATAGGAATGGAAAGGAAGGTGTGAATAATAGCAATAATTATATGCCTGTTCCTAATGCTCTTAGAAAGAAATGTTATAACTGTGGAAACTCTAACCATCTTGCTTCTTTTTGCAGGAAAAATAAAGATATAAACTCTTTACCTCCTAGATCAGGAGTTAAGAGTCAGTCTGTTAGGTTTAAGCCACAAAATCCTTGTTTTCATTGTGGTAGTTTATGGCATTCCATTTATACTTGTAAGGAATATCATAGTTTGTACTATGATTATTATCAAATAAAACCTTCTTTGAAGAAAGTTAATATTATTCCTTCTAGTATAAAGTCTGATGCAAAGTCTGATATAAAGTCTGATAAACATCATATTAGCATAAACTCTGAAATTAAATCCACTGCAAATGCTAACAAACTTAAAAAGGTCAAAGGATCCAAGCAAGTCTGGATCCTTAAAACTAACCAATAGTGGTCTTTGTGATTACAGGGCAACAGGAAAAATATCCTAGTGCTGGACAGTGGATATTCAGGACATATGACTGGAAATAAAGCCCTGCTATCAGACTTTGTGGAGAAAGCTGGCCCAGGAGTTTCTTATGGAGATGGCAACATGGGAAAAACTCTGGGATATGGCAATATCAATCTTGGGAATGTCATCATTGAATTAGTAGCTCATGTCTCAGGACTTAAACACAATATGCTAAGTGTGAGTCAAATTTGTGACAGAGGTTATCATGTGGATTTCTTTGAAGAAAACTGTGAAGTTGTAAGCAATTCTACAGACAAAGTGGTTCTGAAAGGTTACAGGCATGGTAACATTTATGAAGCCAGACTTTCAACAAGTTCTGATGATTCTGCAATCTGTCTGTTGAGAGAGCATCAATTGAAGAAAGCTGGAATTGGCACAAAAGGCTCTCTCATTTAAATTTCAACAACATAAATGAGCTAGTAAGGAAAGATCTTGTGAGAGGACTGCCAAAATCAGTATTTGCTCCTGATGGCCTTTGTGATTCATGTCAAAAGGCAAAACAAAGAAAATCTTCATTCAAGAGCAAAACTGAATCTTCAATTCTTGAGCCTTATCACCAACTGCATGTTGATCTATTTGGTCCAGTTAATGTTATGTCTATTGTAGAGAAGAAATATGCTATGGTCATAGTGGATGAGTTCACCAGATACACATGGGTGTATTTCTTGCACACAAAAAGTGAAACTGCATCTATCTTGATTGATCATGTCAAGCAACTGGATAAATTGGTCAAAGATTCTGTGAAGATCATAAGGAGTGATAATGGCACTGAGTTCAAGAATTTAATTATGAAAGAGTTCTGGAAAGACCATGGAATAAAGCAGGAATTTTCTGCTCCTGGAACTCCACAACAAAATGGAGTTGTTGAAAGAAAGAATAGAACACTTATTGAAGCTGCATGAACTATGCTTGATGAAGCAAAGTTGCCAACCTACTTTTGGGCTGAAGCTGTGCAGACTGCTTATTTTACTCAGAATGCAACACTCATTAACAAGCATGGAAAAACACCATATGAGATGGTGAAGAAAAAGAAGCCAAATATGAAGTATTTTCATGTATTTGGATGCAAGTGTTTTGTTCTTAAGACTCATCTTGAACAGCTATCCAAATTTGATCTAAAAGCTGATGAAGGAATTTTTGTTGGATATCCACTTTCTACAAAAGCCTTCAGAGTCTACAATTTAAGAACAAGGGTTATCATGGAATCTATCAATGTCTCTTTTGATGATAAGAAGATTACTGGACTTGAAGATCTCAATGATCATGATCAGCTGAGATTCAAAAATGAAGTTTTAAATTCTGATTATGTAAATCCTGATACTGCAAACTCTGATGGATTAAACTCTGATGTTATTGAAACTGTGGTGACTACGCCTAAGGAAAATGCACCTGTGCAGGGGGAGCATACTGAAGATCCAACCACATCTCAAAAAGCATCAGAACCTACAACAGGCTCTTCAAGTTCTGATGGGCCAAGTTCTGATAATTCTAGAAACTCATGTTCTGATATTTCTGGAAACTCAAATAATGAAGGATCCAACTCAGAGAGCATAAGTTCAGGGGGAGCATCAGAAAATGTTGATGGAGACAGCATGGATCATGGGGGAGCATCCAGTTCTAGAGAAAACCTTCCATCTGCAAGGAAGTGGACTAAAGCACATACACCTGACTTAATTATTGGAAATCCTGATGTAGGTGTCAGAACTAGAACAGCTACATCAAATGAATGTCTTTATCATTCTTTTCTTTCTCATACTGAACCAAAGAAAGTGGAAGAAGCTCTTCAAGATGCTGATTGGGTGCAAGCAATGCAAGAAGAGTTAAATGAATTTGAAAGAAATAAAGTCTGGACCCTAGTGCCAAGACCAAGGAACAGATCAGTTGTTGGTACAAAATGGGTATTCAGAAACAAAACTGACAGTGACGGCATCATTACAAGGAACAAAGCAAGGCTGGTTGCAAAAGGATACTCTCAACATGAGGGAATTGATTATGATGAAACATTTGCACCAGTTGCTATATTGGAAGCCATAAGGATATTTTTGGCTTATGCTGCTCACAAGAAGTTTAAAGTCTTTCAAATGGATGTGAAAATTGCTTTTCTTAATGGAGAATTGGGAGAGGAAGTATATGTTGAACAACCTCCAGGCTTTGTAGATCCCAAATTTCCAAATCATGTCTACAGGCTTGATAAAACACTTTATGGCCTTAAGCAAGCTCTAAGAGCATGGTATGAGACTTTAGCTTAGTTTTTTCTGGAAAGTGGATTTAGCAGAGGAACTATTGACAAAACACTATTCTACCTCAACCATGGAAAGGACTTACTTTTGGTGCAAATATATGTTGATGATATCATTTTTAGTTCTACTAATGATAGACTTTGTAAGAAGTTAGCCAAACTGATGCAGTCAAGATATCAAATGAGTATGATGGGAGAACTTAACTATTTTCTGGGCCTTCAAGTCAAGCAGAATTAAGAAGGAACTTTTATTTGTCAATTTAAGTACACCAGAAATTTATTGAAGAAATTTGGAATGCAGGATTGTTCAAGTGCATCCACTCCTATGGCCACTGCAACAAGTTGGATAGGGATACTGGTAAATCAATAGATACTACTGATTACATAGGTATGATTGGCTCACTACTCTATCTAACTGCAAGTAGACCTGATATCATGTATGCTACCTATCTTTGTGCAAGATTTCAAGCAGATCCAAGAGAACCTCACTTAACAGCTGTGAAAAGAATTTTCAAGTACCTTAAGGGTACAGCTGATCTGGGATTGTGGTATCCTAGAGAATCAGATTTTAAGCTAATAGGCTACTCAGATGCAGATTTTGCAGGCTACAAAATTGACAAGAAAAGCACAAGTGGAAGCTGCCAATTTCATGGAGGCAGATTGGTTTCTTGGTTTAGCAAGAAACATAAGTCAATTTCCACATCAACTGCAGAAGCAGAATACATTGCTGCAGAAAGCTGTTGTGCACAGATTCTTTGGATGAAGAATCAGTTACTGGATTATGGGTTAGAATTTTTTAAAATCCCTATTTACTGTGATAATCAAAGTGCTATTGCTATGACAGGTAATCCAGTTCAACACTCAATGACAAAGCACATCATCATTAAGTACCACTTCATAAGGGAACATGTGGATAAAGGTACAGTGGAATTACATTTTGTTCCCACAGATCAACAACTAGTAGATATCTTCACAAAACCACTGTATGAAGCTACTTTTACAAGATTGGTAAATGAACTTGGAATGATTTCAGGTTCTTTCTCTAAATCTGCTTAGTTTATGTTCTAATACATCAGACTTTATGATCAGTATTTACAGATATTACTATCTTTGTGTATTCTGTGCTTAAATTGAAAATTACTTAAGTGCTGATTGTTGTCTGATGTGAATTTCTAAACTCTGATAGTGATATGAATATTTCTGTGACTATTCAATCCAATGAGGATAACTGTGCTAAATGCTGACTTAGTAATCTTTAATATACTAAAGATCCCATGTTTGAAGTAATTAATTATGTGGAAATCTTTTAACACAAGCAAATTCTGATATTGAGCTTAGTTAAGTTTACTTTGTGTATCTTATTACTAAGTCAAAAACTAGAATAGTGCTTCTTATCTGTTAAGTTCTGATGTTAGTAAATCTGGTGAATGTACTAAGTGCTGATAAGCCTCACTTATCAAAAGAAAAAGAAAAGAAAAGAAATAAAAATCAGGTACTCCTTTGAGATCTAGAGTAAAAATGTGGAAGGGAAGACCCAAGTGCATTGCCGATATTAAGTAATATGCATTAGAAAAGCAAAATAAAATTTTTTTGGTGACTTTTTACACTCTATGATTACTGGAGAAATACTCTGATAAAAGCATAAATTCTGATAAGCAGTCGTGACTCACTTACACTGAGAAGCCACTGTAAAATAGAATTTCAAAAGATGTATAAAATGAGCACAAAACAGTTGAGGTGGATTCATGCATGAACTCATTCAATAGTAGGCTTCAGAATAATGACAGATTGTGAGCAAAGTTCTTAGTTATGCCTTATTTCTAAGATGTACTGAAGTGAATCAGACTTTACTCTTTGTCTGATATTTAGCTTAATGCACACACATACACTCCATATGAATGATGAAAATTACTGTGGTGATAAATGTTGTTTTAGATGAATAGTTTATGTGTCAGATTGCATAAATTCTGAGGACAAGTTCTGATGGAAGTTCTGATGATTAAGTTCTGATGTAACCATATCAGTACTTGTGTGAAGAATTACAGGAATACACATTCACTTTTCGAGTTAAGGAGCCATATTCTGATGACTTTTAAATCCTGATAATAATCAAGTTTTGATGCTGACGTGACAATATTTATTTACTTGGTTTATTTTTGGTCATTACTTGAACGATAATATTTTTACAGAATATTGGTTAATGTGAGATAAAACAGTCATAATCATTGTGGGTTAGTGGTTAACGTGTATGTCCTGAAAAGTTGCATGTGCACGGTAATTATTGCTTATTTTACGTGCCCATTAACTCTCATTCTAACCGTTTACTGACTGTTCAAATGGTGCCAGGTGTAAAGTGTATCACATGCTTCAAAAATATGACTGTTGAGTGGAGAAAGTATATTTATGAGAGATAAAAGATTTTCTGATCTTTTACTTAATTTTCTATTTTAAATCTCTTTTTTTTCTCTATCTCTCTTTTATTTTCTGAAGTTGTTTTTCTCTCAGGACTTTTTACAAACACTTTGCGAAAATTCTCTTATTCACTGAATTTCTTACAGAGATGGCACCAAAAGATGTAATTTTTGATGAAGCTAAGTTTGTTCCTAATAACTTCTCCGCTATTCTTAGCAAGTCAGAAGCCCTATTATAACTTCATTTCATTCAGGACTTTCTTGCTAGTTCTGATATTGGGTACGCTCTGACCGCACCTGATGTAGTCTCTGGTACTCAAGTGCTGGAGTTCTGGAGAAGCGGAGTATATGATGATGGTGGTGCTCAAGGGTCCCCAAGTATTATTTTTTCATCAGGGGAGGATGAACATGTTGTGACATTGGCTAAGGTCCGACAAGCACTGCAATTGCCTGAGAACTGTGTTTATTCTACTGTTGAAGAGCCAGTTCTTCAAAACATGATGGCCAGTCTGGGGTATGAGAGGACATTGGCAAAGCTGGGTCAGTTGAAGAGATCTTTCATAAGGAGGAAATGGAGTTTCTTCTTTGACTGCATAACCAAGGCTTTTATAAACAAATGCTCTAATTTTGATGCAATCCCCATATTCAGCCAACAAATCGGGTATGCTATCATTAATCAAACTGATTTTGATTATGCAAGTGTTGTCTTAGGTTTTATTGGGGATATAATGACAAAAGATAGAAATACTGTTTATTTTTCTAGATTCTGTCAGCTTATCTATAGTTTTTGTTGTGATGATAAGCCCCAATCTGCTAGTGAATTAATAACACCATTCAGACTAGCTAAAAGAGCTTTTAATGACTTATTATCTACTGATAATAAGAAGGATGTGTTAAGATCCCTCCTAGTTCCTTTATCTGTCAAACAATCCTTAATAACCTATGATCCGGTTAAATATACTGAAGTATATCCTGATGTCCAACCATCAGAACCTCATCCAGCAGCACCTACCACCTCTACACAAACACCTCAAAATTCTCAACCTCAACCTTCTGATCTTACAGTGCAGCCTTCATCTTCCAAACCCAAGAGGACTAAGAAAGTACCTCAGACTCAACAGAAGAGAAGGAGAATTATTCTGCGAGATGAATCAGATGCTGAGGAACAGGTTCTAATATCAGAACCTGTTATTGTAGACGCTGAGAAGGTTTCTTCTCAGAAAGATACTGTAACTGGAAGTTCTAGGCCCCTCAAAAGGCTTAGAAAATTAAATTCTGATGATAAAACTCCTACAATGTCTCCACCTTTGAGGAAATTAAAGAAACAGAGAGCTCATAGGGACATAGTTGAGTCAGATTCAGAAGATGTAGTGGAAGCAGCTAAGGAAGGGGATCAGGACTCTCTGATCTCAACAGAACCAGTTGTTATTGAATTACTTCCTTCTGCACAACATGAAACTGCTCAAGCTAAAATACCTACACCTCCTATGTCACCTATGGTTGATCCAGTACATACTGAAGAACCAGGTACAAGTGCTGAAATTGATATTCATAACCTGATTGTGCCTAAGGTTTTGTACTTAGAAGCTCCACCAATTCAACTCACTCCACCAACAACATCACTTTTAAATGTTGATCGAAACCTGGCTGTAGATCAGAATTTAGAGGAAAATATTGAAGCCTCTATAGCCTCACATACTGCTATTTTATCAGAGGATGCTGATACTGCAGAATCTACAAGTTCTGATGCTGCTAATGAAGAAACTACTGGTGAAGCTGCTGTTATTTTAGATGCCGGTCCATCAGGACATGCACCTCAATAAACTGTTCATAAAGCTGATTTAGTCAAGAAGTTTGTTAGGGGAAGCACCAGTACCTTGGAGTGAAACTCCTAGAGGAAAGGAGTGGACTAAAGAATGGAACTTAGTTAGTTTTGTTCCTTCTGAAAAGATTCTTGCTGAGCATCTTGCAAAAGCTGATGAAATGCTGATAAATGATGATTTCAAGGCACAGCTGAGAGTTACTGCATTGAGTACAAGGCACCTTCAAGGTCAACACTCAATAACTCATGACAAGGTGAATAAAATTCAAGAAAACTTGATCCAGCAAGATATGAATGTGAAACTTGAAAAGAACAGATTTTTCAAGCCAGCCTTTGACAGAATTGCCTACATTGAGAAAACTCAGGAGAAGCAATAAGCTCAAATTGAAGAAATTCTGAAGAATCAAGCTTCTCACCAAAATCAACTCAATGAGATCCAATCCTCAGTGGAATTACTTGTCTCTCTTCTATTACCTGCTGATGCTAAAAAGGGGGAGAAAGTGATTAAGTCCAAATGCAAATCTATTCAGACACTGAAAGGAAAGGATGATGGAAATGATGACCAGGGAAACTCTGATAAGGGTAGAGGTCAAGGTCAAGGTAAAGGAATTTTGTCAAGTATAGCTAGAATTACAAGTCAAGGAATAAGTTCTGATACTGGGAGAAGAATAATTTCTTATACTGGTAAAAGGATAAGTTCTGGTGAATATCTAGAACTTCATGAAGAAATTTCAAAGCAGTTATTTCTTAAAGAAAATCCAGGAATGGACTTTGAGAGTCTAAAGGAAGAAGAAGCTAGACTCAAAGTAGAAGGTGTCAAGACAAAATCTGAAGCTTCTGTTGTTGAAAAGAAATTTCCAAAGCCTAAGGGTATTGTGATAAAGGAAAGAACAAGTTCTGAGGCAACCAAGGCCAAATCATAAATGGAAATTGATCCAAGGTCCAAGGGCAAAGAAAAAGTTGATGAACCTGTAAAGGTTTATATGCTAGTCATGGATGAAGAAATAATTGATGATGAAGCAGATGCTAATCTTACTCTGATGCATAAGAAGATTTTTCAAGCAAACTCTAACATGCTCATATTGTTCAGAGTCAAGATATAGTAAGTTCTGATATAACAGAGAAGCAAGCAACCTCTGACATAGCTCAAGTTGGCTTGATATTAGAAGATAAGGAAAAGGAAACCTCTGACATTGCTCATGTTAAACCTTCAAAGATACTCCTACCAGAATTCACCAAAGCTAAACAGACTCAACCTTTGAAGACTGCAACAAGTGGTTTTGAAGCAAGAGTTGTTACAGGAAAGAAAGTAAGAGATAAATCTGGGTTGGGTAGTTCTGATGAAAGAAGAGTACATAACACTACCAATGATCCAACTTCCTTAAGTGAACTAGGTGTTGGAGCAACTCCTGAAAGATTGAATCGACTTGAATCTGTACAAATGGTTTACCATACCTTCTTGAAAGAACATATCTTGTTATATTTTATGACAGTTGGAAGGGTATACCAGATTAAGAAAAATGCTATACCAGTGAAGTATTTTGAGGAACTGGAACATGTTTTATTCCTACTTCAAGTGAAAAACAGATTAACAGATAGTGCTGCAGGATATTTAAAGTCTCAAATTCAAAGACAGAAGAAGCTTTATTCTGTAAAGTCTGACAGCACATACTGTCCCAAGTACAGAGATCACAAAGGTGATATTGTCGATATGAAGCCTAACTCTGCTAGGATTATAACTACTTTTCTGGGTTATAAGGCTGTGGAATTCAATCTAGAGTCTGACAAGGCATATTTGATTAGACTAGATCAGGAGATAAGAAAAGCTAAGATAAATGATCTCAGAGCAGCTATTTTTCAAACTGGAGAAGATACAGCTGAATTGATAAATGCTAAAAGGAGGATGGTCAATGAACTTGAATATGCAGAGAGATGTTTGTTGAAGAACTATCTCAGGACAACTCCTGATATCAAAGAGATCAGAAGAAATTGAAAGTTGAAGCCAAGTCAAAGATCTACAACTACTTAAATTCTGAAGTTTATACAGACTGAAGCTGTTATCAAAAGTTAAAGATGGTAAAGTTGAAAGGATTGTAAGTTGTAGTTATCTAGTCAAATTCTCATGCATTTGTACTTAATTTTTTTGACATCATCAAATATATGTTGAACTTGTATATTATGCTAATTTACAAGTTGGGGGAGATTGTTAGATATATTTGATAATATCATGTGTAATATGAATTGTGTTTAGTTTTCAGATCTTACCTAACAGGACAAATCAGTACTTAACTGGAAATCAACACTTATACTGAAGACATAACTTAAGATATCAGAACTTAAGTTATCAAAACTTAAGGTTCAGAAGATATTTATCAGGAGATAATATCAGGACTTAAGATGACTTTCAGATAAGGCAGACAGCTGATTTAAAGGAAAGAAGATCGAGACTAAGACAGAAAGAATTGTGCATGAAGAAGGAATTCTATGAAGAATAGAATACTTGGAAGAAAAGATAACTAGTTGATATATTTTAGGAAGCAGAATTATATTCTATATCAATTAAAAGATTATCTTGTAACTGTGTAGTATATAAACACGGGCATAGAGTTTACACTATAAGTGTTACGATTATCGAAGTTATTATTCTTTGTAACTCTAGCATCTCTCGTGATAATTTGTTCATCACTGAGAGAGGACAGTTCCATATTGTAACAGAGTTTATTGTGTTGAATAAAATATGTTTTCTGTTACTTGTTCTTATATTCGAGTTGATTGTGCTAAACATTGTATTCAACCCCCTTCTCCAGTGTGTGTGACCTAACAAGGTAATCCAGTTCAACACTCAATGACAAAGCACATCAACATTAGGTACCATTTCATAAGGGAACATGTGATGGAAGGTACAGTGGAAATTGTATTTTGTTCCAACAGATCAACAACTAGCAGATATCTTCACAAAACCACTATGTGAAGCTACTTTTACAAGACTGGTAAATGAACTTGGAATGGTTTCAGGTTCTTTCTCTAAATCTACTTAGTTTTTGTTCTCATGCATCAGACTTTATGATCAGTATTTACAGATTGTCTTATCTCCATGTAATCTGTGATTAAATTGTAATACATTAAATACTGATTGTTATCTGATGTGGATCTATATATTATGATAGTGTTTTGAATATTCTGTGACTATTCAATCCAATGAGGATTACTGTGCTAGATGTTGACCTAGTAGCCTTTAACATACTGTAAATCCCATGTTTGAATTAGTTGTTTATGTGGAAATTCATTAACACAAGCAAATTCTGATTTTGAGCTTAGTCAAATTTACTTTGTGTATCTTATTACTAAGTTACAGACTAGATTCTTGCTTCTTATCTGTCAAATTCTGATGTTAGTAAATCTTAAGGATGAACCACATGCTTGATAAGCCTCACTTATCAAAAGAAAAGAAAAGAAAATTGTAGTCAGGCACTCCTGTGAGATATAGAGTAAAAATATGGAAGGGAAGACCCAAGTGCATTGCTGGTATTAAGTAATATGCATTAGATAAGCAAATAAATTTTTCTTGGTGACTTTTCACATTCTCTGATTACTGGAGAAATACTATGATAATAGCATAAATTCTGATAACAGTTGTGACTCACTTACACCGAGAAACTACTGTAAAAAAGAATGTTAAAAGATGCATAAAATGAGCACAAACAGTTGAGGTGGATTCTTGCATAAATTTATTCTATAGTAGACTTTATTATTAGTGACATATTTTAAGCACTTTTCTGAGTTATGCCTTATTTCTAAGATGTACTGATGTTTATCAGACTTTAATCTTTATCTGATATTTTGCTAATGCACACACTTTCACTCTATATAAATGATGAAAATTACTGTGGTGATTAAGTTGTTTTTGACAAACAGTTAAGTGTCATTTGCATAAATTCTAAGGACAAGTTCTGATGCGTAAACTCTAAAGAAACAAGTCAGTATTTGTATGAAGAATCACAGAAACAGACATTCACTTTTTGAGTACAGAAGCCATGTTCTGATGACCGTTAAAATCTAATTATAGTCAACTTCTGATATTAAATCCTGATGCAAACTCTGATGCTTATGTGGCATTATTTATTTACTTGACTCATTTGTGGTAAATACTGTAACGATCATATTTTATCAAAATATAATTAGGTGAGATAAAAATAGTCATAATCATTTAGTAAGTGAGAAACGTGTTTTCCTTGAAATACTGCATGTGCACATTTATTACTGCTTAATACCCGTGGCCACTAATAATGTTTTGACTAATGATATGTTGCCAGGTGTCTAAAGTCTATTCTGCTTTAATCATAACAGTTGTTAAAAAGAGATTATAAATATGGGAGTTCAAAGGTTTTATAATCTTTTACCTACTTTTCTTTCTCTAATCTCTCTTATTCTCTCTCTCTAATATTCTCTGAAGCCTTTTTCTTACAGGACTTTTATCAAACACCTTGTGCATTCTATTTTCTCACTTATTTTTCACAGAAATGGCACCCAAAGACATTGTTTTCAATGAAGCTAAGTTTGTTCCCAATAACTACTTGGCTATTCTTAGCAAGGGTGGAGCTCCATCAGAACTTCACTTTATTCAGGATTTCCTTGCTAACTCTGAGATTGGGTATGCTTTGACCCAACCAGAAGCCATCTCTGGAACTCAAGTGCTGGAGTTTTGGAGAAGTGGCATGTATGATGATGGTGGTGCTCATGGGTCCCCAAGTATTATTTTTTCAACAGGGGAGGATGAGCATGTAGTGACTCTGGCTACAATTCGACAGGCTTTACATTTGCCAGAAAACTGTGTCTACAGTTCAGCAGTTGAGGAACCATCCCTTCTGCAGATGATGGCTAGTTTGGGCTATGAAAAGACATTGGCAAAGCTGGGTCAATTGAAGGGACCTCACATAAGGAGGGAATGGAGTTTCTTCTTTGACTGCATCACAAAGGCCTTTGCCAACAAATGTTCTAATTTTGATGCAATCCCAATTCTCAGTCAATAAATCGGGTTTGCTCTTATTAATCAAACTCATTTTGATTATGCAAGTGCTATTTTAGGCTTTATTGGGGATAAGATGACAGAAGATAGAAATACAATTTACTTTGCTAGATTCTGTCAGCTTATTTATAGTTTTTGTTGCTGTGATGCACCCCAATATCAAGTGAGTTAATTTAACCATTTAAACTTGCTAAGAGAGCCTTTACTGACTTATTAGTTATTATCTATTGATAATAAGAAGACTATTTTGAGACCCCTCCAAATTCCTACTTCTGTCAAACAGTTTTTGGTAAATTCTGATCTAGCGACATATTCTACCATATATCCTGATGTCCAACCATCCCAACCTCCATCAACACCTACACAATAAACAACTTCTCGACCTCAACCAACTCAATCTACCATCAGAACTTACTTCCAACCATCAACTCAATCCTCACAACAACAACGATCAGCACATACCATCAGAGCTTCATCTTCCAAGCCTAAGAGGGTAATGTCTGTTCCTCAACCTCCACAAAAGAGAAGAAAGATGATTCTCATGGATGAATCTGAAAGTGAAGAGGAACAAGTACAGGTTCATGCATCAGAATCTGTGACTGTTGAAGCTAAAACTGTGGTTTTTCAGAAAGAAACAGAAGCTGAAGGGTCAACCCAACAGATAAATGTTGAAGCTCAAAGTTCTGATACTTTGAAGAGGAAAAGAACTGCTAGTTCTGATGCTCAAGCAACTCCTTCATTATCAAGAAGATTGAAGAAAATGAGGGCAAAAAGGCACATGGCTAAGCCTCCATCAGAAGATATTGAAGAAGCTGAGGAAGGAGATCAGGAATCTCTGATCTCACAGCCAATTGTACTTGAAGCTTTTCCATCTCCAATTCAAGCTCAAGACACTTCTCAAGATACTGTGCTCACCCCTCCTCTCTCTCCAATAAAAGCAACAGATGATGCTGAAGAACAAGCAACAAGTTATGAAATAGATATTCACAATCTGAATATTCTTACTGTTCTTTATCTAGAAGCTCCTACAATAACTCAGACATCTCCAACTCATTCTCCAATCTTAAATGCTGAGATACCATCCGCACCAATTCTTGATCAGGAACCTGAAGATCAGAATTTAGAAGAGGTAGTTCCAGAATCTCCCATTGACTCACATACACTTGTCTTATTAGAGACTGATGAGTCTTCTTCCAGTGTTGGAGACAGTGTTTTGGTTGATACTCCAGCTCCCATTCTGGGAAAGGAAGCATTGGTTAAGAAGTTTGTTGAGCAAGATGCACCTGTTCCTTGGGAAGAAACTCACAGGGGAGTTGAGTGGACCAAGAAGTGGAATGAAACTGATTTCATTCCAAGCTCTAAATTTCTGAAAGAGCACATTGCCAAGGCTGATGAGCTGATGACAAGT
Source organism: Apium graveolens (assembly GCF_009905375.1). Classification (NCBI taxonomy): domain Eukaryota; kingdom Viridiplantae; phylum Streptophyta; class Magnoliopsida; order Apiales; family Apiaceae; genus Apium; species Apium graveolens. The sequence continues at coordinate 160,062,232 of NC_133657.1, read as the reverse complement.
TCTGATTTCAAGACTCACTTTAAAGTCACAACTCTAACTACCAAAAGCCTTCAAGGTCTACACTCTGAAACTCAAGAAAAGGTTGATAAACTACAAGAATCAGCTAATAAGCTAGATATGCAGATCAAGCTTGACAAGACAAGGATTATCAGACCTACTCTTGAAAAGGTTGAAGCAATTGAGAAGATTCAAGAGAAGCAACAGGCTCAAATTGCTGAGGTTCTACAAAATCAAGCCTCTCAGAAAGCTCAATTGGATGAAATCCAATCTTCAGTTGAACTTCTTCTCTCTCTCCTACTACCTGATGATGCCAAAAAGGGGGAGAAGATAGTTAAGTCCAAATGCTCTAATGATCAAGTACTGAAGAAGAAAGATGATGAAGCTGATGACCAGGGAAACCCTAGCAAGGGTAGAGGTCAAGTTCAAAGTAAAGGGCAGAGCAACAAGGTTTCTTCTAGGAAATTAATTACTGATGCAAGCAGATATTCTATTCATAAGAAGACAAGTTCTGAAGCTGCTAAAACTCAAAATATGATAGCAAGTGCTGATACTCAAAACTTGATATCAAGTTCTGATGAGCAAAGTCTGATGACAAAGCCTGATGTTCTGATACAAGGTGGAAGTCAAGACTCTCAAAAGTTTATGCAAACTTTGAAGCTAAAGGGGAAGCAGACTATAGTCTACTACAAAGATCCCAAGATTCAGACACTTGATGAGGAAATTTCTAGAAGATTATTTTTGAAGCATAATCCAGGAATGGATTTAAAAAATCTCAAGGAGGAAGAAGCTAGATTTAAAGCTGAAAAGAAAAATCTAAATCCAGAAGCTTCTGTTGCAAAGAAACCTCCAAGGCCTAAGGTAAAAGGCATTGTGATCAAGGAGAAGTCACATATTGAGGCATCAAAGCCCAAAACAAGATCACAATCTGAGATTGATCCCAAAGACAAAGGGAAGGGAAAAGTTGATGAACCAACCAAGCCACTGGAGATGAAAATTCCTCAAACCCTGATAAAACTAGTGTGCAAAATGGTTCAAGTTACTGATGATACTCTTGCTGAAGATGAAGATGTTCAAACTCTGAAAAGAAGGAAGATTTCTAAAGAATCAAAGACAACCTCTGACAGAGCTCAAGTTGTTCAGAGTGAAGAACTGTAAGCTACAACAAAAACAGCAAGTTCTGATAAAGTCATCAAGACATCAACCTCTGACAGTGCTTAAGTTGATTTAGACAAGATGGAAGTAGCTAATAAAAAGAAACTTTTGTGGAAAAATGTCAAACCATCAGATCCAAAGAAAAGCCAATTGTTATCTGATTTCATGACTGTTGGATTGAAAGCCAGAGAAGCAAGAGACAGGGCTGGGCTAGGTTCTGATGAAGCTAAGATCAAAACAGGAGTTGAAGTGCTTACAAGAGATCCATTTCTATTAACTGACCACCCTCTTGAAGATGTTACAAAGAAACACCTTGATAAGGTTATCTCTGTTCAAGTGGTACTGGATGCTCATGACAAGCACAATGTCAAGGAAAATCTGATTCTATTTCTTGAAGATGGAAGGACATATCAGATGTTAGAATCAGATGTGCTAAACAAATCACTAAAAGAAGTTCAATTCTTTCATTACCTTTTAGAGATAAAGTCTGATATTACCAGGAGATGGTCAAATTTCATATTGAAGACTATTAGAGATAAAGCAAGAATTTCTGGTTCAAGAGTTATATAATTCATTCCTAGTATTGTTAAAGATGATGGAAGTGAAACTCCAATGAAGAAGGATTCTGCTAAGCTTGAAGTGTTACTGAATGAGAAATGTCTGTGCTACAATGAAGATTCTTCTCATCCAAGGGTAATAAGACTGAATGATGGTTTAGAAAGAAACCATATCTCTGCTTTAAGGACTACAATCTACCAGATTGGGAGTCAAGATGAAGAGATGAAGCAATTTAAAGCTACAATATCTCAAGTCCTGAGGAGTAAAGAAGAAAAGCTGATATCAAGCTTTGTCAAGAATCATTATGGATTCAGATTGACTCAGTGAGATTGGTAAAAGCTACAAGGACTGTAAGTTGTAGTTAGTTATCTAGTTAAACTCTTATTTGCATTTGTACTTAAATGTTTTTGACATCATCAAATCTATTAACTTGTATATTTTGCATAATTTACAAGTTGGGGGAGATTGTTAGATATATTTGAGATATCATGTCTAATATGATTCATGTTTAGTTTTCAGATCTTAATAAACAAGACATATCAGGACTCACTGAAGTCAGGATTTACTGGAAGTCAGAACTTAATATCAGAACTTAAGGTCATATCAGAATTTAAGTGCGGGAAGACTTATAGTTAAGGAAGGAAGCTGATTTACAGTAGAAGATCGAGACTAAAATAAAAGACGATATGCATGGAAAGAGTTAGAAGACTGGAAGTCTTGTAGAAGATATCTGATTGATATATTTTAGGAGATAGAATTATATTACATATCAATTAGAAGTTATCTTGTAAATGTGTACTATATAAACACAGACTTAGGGTTTACACTATACGTGTTATCATTATCGAGAAGATTATACATTGTAACCTAGCAGCTCTTAGTGATATTTGTTCATCACTGAGAGAGAACAACAGTTCTTATTGTAACAGAGTTTATTCAGTATACTTGAGCTTTGTTACATACTTGTGTTAAATCGATTTGATTGTATAAACACTGTATTCAACCCCCTTCTACAGTGTTGTGTGACCTAACATAGTTCCTTGTGTTGGTATGATATTTGATTCGTTGGATGAATTGGAAAGTTTTTATCGGGGTTATGTTTGAAGTATAGGGTTCGAGATAATTATTCTAAGTAGTCATAGGCATTCAAGAAATGGCGGTATATCGTCATGTTTGTATATATGTCGAAAGGGTGGAAGATTGGGCCCAAATCCCTTGAAAGTTGAAGATAAGGTTAAAGGGAAACGACCTCGAGATGTCATTCCTCGAACTTGTTATCGTGCTCGTATGTGTGTTGCTCACAAATAAGCTCAAACAAATGGGAAGCAACCAAGGTTAACCTAGAGCACAATCATGCTATGGTTACATCATATAAGGTACAATTCATGCAAAGATCACGCAACATAGATCCGTTTACCTGATCTCTGATTGAGTTATTCAACAAATCGAATATCGAGACCCCGAAAGTGATGAATTTACTTAGTGAGACGTGTGGTGGTATTGAAAAAGTTGGTTTTTCCGCTCAAGACGTACGAAATGTAATACGTGACATTCGAAGACGGGTTTTTGATTCCGGTGATGCGGAGTGTGGATTGGTTTTGTTACGAGACTTGCAAAAACAAACTAATGGAAATTTTTTCTACCGAGTGGATGTGGATGAGGAGAATCGGGTTAGGGGTTTGATGTGAGTTGATCCTCGTTCGCTTAACGCGTACAAGAATTTTGGAGATGTGGTAACTTTTGACTCGACATATCGGACTAGTAGGTATGACATGCCTTTTATTCCAATTACGAGAGTGAATCACCACTACCAAAATATTTTTTTTGGATTTACACTTGTAAGGGACGAGAAAGAGACTTCTTATAGATGGGTTTTTAAGACTTGGTTGGAAGCGGTCGATAACAAGCCACCTATTACCATTATTACGGATCAAGACATCGCTTTAAGTAATGCCATTGCCGAGGTTATGCCTAACACCAATCATACATATTGTACGTGGCATATTAGTAGCAAGTTTCCCGATAAACTATCTACTTTGTATACTCAATACTCGGAGTTCAAGACGGATTTTAGTGCATGTATCTACAAGTCATTGTCACCAACGGAATTTGAAGGTAGGTGGGAGGATTTGAAATAGAAATATGATCTTGAAAATCACAATTGGCTAAATGATATGTATGCAATTAGACGATAATGGGTTTTTGCTTTCACGAAATAATATTTTACCGTCGGTATGACTACCACCTCAGGGAGCGAGTCTATGAATTCATTTTTTGATGAGTATGTGAAATCGTCGACCGGTTTGAAAGAATTCATTGAGAATTCACAAAAAAGCTTTGGAGTCACAATATTTACGGGAGGTTCAAGCCGATTTTGACACCGAGTACAAGGAAATGAGACTATTCTCTAACTCGTCAATGAAGATACATGCCTCCAAGATATACACAAAAGAGATGTTTAAGCGATTTCAAAAAGAGCTTCAAAAAATTCAATCTTTTGTTGTGAAAAGCATAAAAGGTTGTGGAGATTATCTTTCAAAGATGTATTTGGTAGAAAAGTCCACCTTGCCGGAGATTTATAGAAGGAATTTTTTCTTGACGATTTCCATCGACGAGAGTTATTCTTATACATGTAAAAAATTTGAACATTCCGGGATGATTTGTAGACACATGATCCGTTACCTTAACAAGAAATAAAAGACGATGATACCGCCAGATCTTGTCACAATGAGGTGGATAATAAACGGAAATAAAGTTGCGGGATCTCTACCGTGTTGAGATCTAGAGTAAAAAATGTGGAAGGGAAGACCCAAGTGCATTGCTGGTATTAAGTAATATGCATTAGAAAAGCAAAATAAAATTTTCTTTGTGACTTTTCACATTCTCTGATTACTGGAGAAATACTATAATAATAGCATAAATTCTGATAAGCAGTTGTGACTCACTTACACTGAGAAACCATTGTAAAAAGAATTTCAAAAGATGCATAAAATGAGCACAAAACAATTGAGGTGGACTTATGCATGAACTCATTCTATAGTAGACTTCAGAGTAATGACATATTTTAAGCAAAGTTCTTAGTTATGCCTTATTTCTAAGATGTACTGAAGTGAATCAGACTTTACTTTTTGTCTGATATTTAGCTTATTGCACACACATACGCTCCATATGAATGATGAAAATTACTATGGTGATCAATATTTTTTAGATGAACAGTTTAAGTGTCAGTTGCATCAATTATGATGACAAGTTCTGATGGAAGTTCTGATGATTAAGTTCTGGTAAATCGATAGACACTACTGATTACAGAGGTATGATTGGCTCACTACTCTATCTAACTGCAAGTAGACCTGATATCATGTATGCTACCTATCTTTGTGCAAGATTTCAAGCAGATCCAAGAGAACCTCACTTAACATCTGTGAAAAGAATTTTCAAGTACCTTAGGGGTACAGCTGATCTGAGATTGTGGTATCCTAGAGAATCAGATTTTAAGCTAATAGGCTACTCAGATGCAGATTTTGCAGGCTACAAAATTGACAAGAAAAGCACAAGTGGAAGCTGCCAATTTCATGGAGGCAGATTGGTTTCTTGGTTTAGCAAGAAACATAAGTCAATTTCCACATCAACTGCAGAAGCAGAATACATTGCTGCAGAAAGCTGTTGTGCACAGATTCTTTGGATGAAGAATCAGTTACTGGATTATGGGTTAGAATTTTTTAAAATCCCTATTTACTGTGATAATCAAAGTGCTATTGCTATGACAGGTAATCCAGTTCAACACTCAATGACAAAGCACATCATCATTAAGTACCACTTCATAAGGGAACATGTGGATGAAGGTACAGTGGAATTACATTTTGTTCCCACAGATCAACAACTAGTAGATATCTTCACAAAACCACTGTATGAAGCTACTTTTACAAGATTGGTAAATGAACTTGGAATGATTTCAGGTTCTTTCTCTAAATCTGCTTAGTTTATGTTCTAATACATCAGACTTTATGATCAGTATTTACAGATATTACTATCTTTGTGTATTCTGTGCTTAAATTGAAAATTACTTAAGTGCTGATTGTTGTCTGATGTGAATTTCTAAACTCTGATAGTGATATGAATATTTCTGTGACTATTCAATCCAATGAGGATAACTGTGCTAAATGCTGACTTAGTAATCTTTAATATACTAAAGATCCCATGTTTGAAGTAATTAATTATGTGGAAATCTTTTAACACAAGCAAATTCTGATATTGAGCTTAGTTAAGTTTACTTTGTGTATCTTATTACTAAGTCAAAAACTAGAATAGTGCTTCTTATCTGTTAAGTTCTGATGTTAGTAAATCTGGTGAATGTACTAAGTGCTGATAAGCCTCACTTATCAAAAGAAAAAGAAAAGAAAAGAAATAAAAATCAGGTACTCCTTTGAGATCTAGAGTAAAAATGTGGAAGGGAAGACCCAAGTGCATTGTTGATATTAAGTAATATGCATTAGAAAAGAAAAATAAAATTTTCTTGGTGACTTTTCACACTCTATGATTACTGGAGAAATACTCTGATAAAAGCATAAATTCTGATAAGCAGTCGTGACTCACTTACACTGAGAAGCCACTGTAAAATAGAATTTCAAAAGATGCATAAAATGAGCAAAAAATAGTTGAGGTGGATTCATGCATGAACTCATTCAATAGTAGTCTTCAGAATAATGACAGATTGTGAGCAAAGTTCTTAGTTATGCCTTATTTCTAAGATGTACTGAAGTGAATCAGACTTTACTCTTTGTCTGATATTTAGCTTAATGCACACACATACACTCCATATGAATGATGAAAATTACTGTGGTGATAAATGTTGTTTTAGATGAATAGTTTATGTGTCAGATTGCATAAATTCTGAGGACAAGTTCTGATGGAAGTTCTGATGATTAAGTTCTGATGTAACCATATCAGTATTTGTGTGAAGAATTACAGGAATACACATTCACTTTTCGAGTTAAGGAGCCATATTCTGATGACTTTTAAATCCTGATAATAATCAAGTTCTAATGTTGACGTGGCAGTATTTATTTACTTGGTTTATTTTTGGTCATTGCTTGAACGATCATATTTTTACAGAATATTGGTTTATGTGAGATAAAGCAGTCATAATCATTTGTTTAGTGGGAACGGTTTTTTTTTAAAACTGAACATGCAATGCAATTATTAGTTATTTACCGTGCCCATTAACTTTTGCCTTAACTGCTGCATGCCTGACAGGTGTAAAGGTCTGTTCAACTTCTTATTAACTGCTGTCACGTGGGGTGTCTAAGTACAAGAGATAAAACATTTTCAAATCTTTTATTTTCATTTTTATTATACTCTCTTTCTTTTCTTATTTTCTCTCACATTTTCTGACGGTTTTCTTTACAGACATTTTCTCAAACACCTTACAGGCACTCTAACTTCTCACTTATTTCTGATGGCGCCTAAGGATTTAATTGTTGATGGAGCCAAATTTGTACCAAATAACTATGCTGCAATCTTAAAACAGATTCTGGTAAATGCTGACCCACAAACATACATAGTTGTTTATCCTGATGTCCAACCCACCAACACATCACAGCCAACTCAACAGCCATCAGAACCTACCATCTCTCACCAACCTCAAACATCTCAACCTCAACCAACTCAACCATCTATCAGGACATATTTCAAACCATCACAGTCATCTCAACCTCAACCTTCAGCACATCCTGTGAAGCCTTCATATTCCAAACCCAAGAGGACTAAGATAGTACCTTAGACTCAACAGAAGAGAAGGAGAATTGTTCTGAGAGATGAGTCAGACAATGAGGAACAGGTTCCCATATCAGAACATATTGTTGTAGAAGCCGAGAAGATCTCTTCTCAGAAAGATACTGAAACTGGGAGTTCTAGGCCCCTCAAAAGGCTTAGAAATCTAAATACTGATGATGAATCTCCCAAAGTCTCTAATTCTGCAAAGAGACTTAAAAAGCAAAGAGCCAGGAGGGCTGTAAGTGTATCATCACACTCTGAAGAAACTCTGGAAGAAGCAGCTAAAGTAGGGGGTTAGGAATCTCTGATCCCAACAGAACCTATAGTAATTGAATTACTTCCTACTGCTGTATCAGCTCACAAGTCTCCTATTCAAGAACAAGAGGATATTCCAGAGAAAGTGTCTACACCTCCTGCGTCTCCAATAATTGATCAAGTACATACTGAAGACCCAGGTACGAGTGCTGAAATAGACATACATAACTTGGTTGTGCCTGAGGTTCTGTACTTGGAAGCTCCACCAACTCAACTCACTCTACCAACAACACCAATTCTAAATGCTGATGTCAATCAAAATATTCCAACCACACCAATTCTGAATCTGGATGATGAAAATCAGATTGAAGGTGGGCATCAAGATTTGGCTGTTGATCAGAACTTAGCTGCGGATTAGAACTTAGAGGATGATGTTGAAGCCTCTATAGCCTCACATACTGTTATTCTATCAGAGGATGTTGATGCTGCAGGCTCTGCAAGTTCTGATGCTGATAATGCTGAACTTACTGGTGAAGCTGATGCAAATATAGATGCTGATGCAGCTGGTCCATCTGGACATGCACCTCAACAAGCTCCATGCAAAGCTGATTTAGTCAAGAAGTTTGTTCGAGGGGATGCACGAGGAAAGGAGTGGACTAAGGAATGGAACACAATTAGTTTTGTTCCTTCTGAAAAAATTCTTGCTGAGCACCTTGCCAAAGCTGATGAAATGCTGATAAATGATGATTTCAAGGCACAGCTGAGAGTTACTGCAATGAGTACTAGGCACCTTCAAGGTCAACACTCAATAACTCATGACAAGGTGAATAAAATTCAAGAATCTTTGATCCAGCAAGATATGAACATAAAATTGGAAAAGAACAGATTTTTCAAGCCAACCTTTGGCCGAATTAAGTATATTGAAAAGACTCAGGAGAAGCAACAAGATCAAATTTCTGAAATTCTAAAGAATCAAGCTTCTCAACAAACTCAACTCAATGAGATCCAATCCTCAGTGAAATTGCTTGTCTCTCTTCTTTTACCTGCTGATGCCAAAAAGGGGGAGAAAATAATTAAGTCCAAATACAAATCTATTCAATCACTGAAGGGTAAGGATGATGGAAATGATGACCAGGGAAACTCTGGAATGGGTAAAGGTCATGGTCAAGGCAAAGGTTTTTCATCAAGCAAAGCTGGAATTACAGGTCAAAGAACAAAATCTGATACTAGGAGAAGAATAAGTTCTGATACTGGTAAAAGGATAAGTTCTACTGGACATCTGGAGCTTGATGAAGAAATTTCAAAATATTATTTCTTAAAGAAAATCCTGGAATGGACTTTGAAAGTCTAAAGGAAGAAGAAGCTAGACTTAAAACAGAAAAAGTCAACTCCAAATCTAAAGCTTCTGTTGTTGAAAAGAAACTTCCAAAACCTAAGGGTATTGTGATTAAGGAAAGGACAATTTATGAGGCAACCAAATCCAAATCACAGGTGGAGATAGATCCAAGATCCAAGGGCAATGAAAAAATTGGTGAACCTGTAAAGGTATATATGCCAGTAATGGATGAAGATGCTAGTCTGATTTTGAAGAAAAGGGATATTCAAACAACCTCTGACATAGCTCATGTTGTTCAAGATCAGGACTTAGTTAATTCTGATATGACAGTGAAGCAAGCAACCTCTGACATAGCTCAAGTTGGCTTGATATCAGAAGATAAGGAAAAGGAAACCTCTGACATTGCTCATGTTAAACCTTCAAAGATGCTACTACCGGGATTCACAAAAGCTCAACAGACTCAACCTTTGAAGACTAAATCAAGTGGTTTTGAAGCAAGAGTTGTTACAGGAAAGGAAGCAAGAGATAAATCAGGATTGGGTAGTTCTAAAGAGAAGAGAGTACACAATACTACCAATGATCCAACTTCCTTAAGTGAACCAGGTGTAGGAGCAACTCCTGAGAGATTGAATCAACTTGAATCTGTACAAATGATTTACCAATCTGTTTTGAAAGAAGACATCATGTTATACTTTATGACAGATGGGAGGGTATTCCAGATCAGGGAGAATGCAATTTCATTGAAGTATTTTGAAGAACTGGAACATGTTCTATTTTTGCTTCAAGTTAAAAATAGATCAACAGATGGTGTTGCAGGGTGTTTAAAGTCAAATATTCAGAGACAGAAGAAGCTTTATTCTGTAAAGTCTGACAGCCCATACTGTCCCAAGTACAGATCTCACAGTGGAGAAATTGTTGAAATGAAGCCTAATACTGCTAAAATCATCACTACATTTTATGGTATTAAGGGACTTGAATTCAATCTTGAGTCTGATAAAGCCTATATCATCAGACTAGATCAGGATATAAGGAAAGCTAAAATAAATGATCTCAGGGTAGCTATTTTTCAAACTGGTGAAGATACAGTTGATTTGAAGAATGCTAAAAGGAGAATGATCAATGAACTTGGATATGGTGAGAGATGTTTGTTGAAGAACTATCTCAGAACAACTCCTGACATCAAAGAGATCATAAATTGAAGCCAATTCAAAGATCTACAACTACATAAATTCTGAAGTGTATACAGACTGAAGCTGTTATCAGACCTTAAGGATGGTAAAGCTACAAGGACTGTAAGTTGTAGTTATCTAGTCAAATTCTCATGCATTTGTACTTAATGTTTTTGACATCATCAAATATCTGTTAAACTTATATATTATGCTAATTTACAAGTTGGGGGAGATTGTTAGATATATTTATGATGTCATGTCTAATATGATTTGTGTTTAGTTTTCAGATCTTACTTAACAGGACAAATCAATACTTAACTGGAAATCAGTACTTATACTGAAGTCAGGACTTAAGATATCAGAACTTAAGTTGTCAGAACTTAAGTTATCAGGAGATATTTATCAGGAGATAATATCAGGACTTAAGGAGACGCTCATATAAGGAAGGCGGCTGATTGAAAGGAAAGAAGATCGAGACAAATATAAGAAGAAATAAGCATGGAGAAGAATTCTATAAGGAATAGAATACTTGGAAGAAAAGATAACTAATTGATATATATATATATATATATATATTAGGAAGCAGAATTGTATTCAATATCAATTAGAAGATTATCTTGTAACTGTGTAGTATATAAACACAGGCATAGGGTTTACACTATATGTGTTATCGTAATCGAGTTTATTATTCATTGTAACCCTAGCAGCTCTCGTGATAATTTGTTCATCACTGAGAGAGGACAGTTCTTTGTAACATAGTTTATTGTGTTGAATAAAATCTGTTTTCTGTTACTTGAGTTCTTATATTCGATTTGATTGTAGTAAACACTGTATTCAACCCCCTTCTACAGTGTGTGTGTCCTAACACATGATCCGTTACCTTAACAAGAAACAAAAGATGATGATACCGCCAGATCTTATCACAATGAGGTGGACAATAAACGGAAACAAAGTTGCGGGACCTCTACCGTGTACCCCTCGGATGCTTGGTAATGTTGTAGAATCTCAAACGGCAAGATATAATGGATTGTGTAAAGCTTTCCAAGGTTTGTTTGTTGTTGTTAGTTGCTCCGTTCCGTGGTACAATTACTTGATGAGCGTGATCGAGAGAGAAAAAAATAAATGAGGACTATGAAAGTGATGATGAAGAAGATGATAAAGAAGATGATCCGTTATTAGATCCCCCAAGGTCACAAACAAAAGGACGTCCAAAAGCGGGTAGATTCAAAAGTGGTATCGAGACGTCAAGTTCAAATAAACAATTTTGAAAGTGCGGTTTTTGTGGGGCGAGGGAAGAAGGCCATGATAGAAGAAATTGTCCCTTGAGATTATTAGAAAAAAAAATGAAAAAAATGATTGTAATTTCTTATCATGTACTTTGAAATATTAATGAATTTTAATTAAATATTTTCAATGTTGTTAGTGTTAGTACTTGATGGCATTATTAATAATCCCCAAAAAAGAAGTGACTCCAAAAAAAATTGAAAAAAAAGTTATTTTTGAAGATTTTTTTTTTCAAAGTTGGGCGGAAAATTTTCATTTTTAATCCATTTTACAAGTAGTTATAGGGAATTAATGATAATTCACGGGAAATTAACCTAAATAAGTCCTTATTTTCATTTTTAATCTATTTTACAAGTAGTTATAGGAAAACAGGTAAAGACTATAATTGGAAACAAGTAAAGAATACCATACCGCATCACCCATCATCTGCTGAGGGTACTAGTCACGGGGCTGTATGATATCGCCCTCAGGGGGTACACAACGAGCGATCCTCATCTTACTTACCCGTCTATACCACTGCATATACTCGGCGAGAGATACAAACCCGCCCTCAACAATCTCCGGCCCGCCCGTAGCCATATAACTCTCCCACTCGGCAACATACTGCTGATGCATAGCAAGACGGTGAGGCCGCTGAAAAGAAGACTATCTCTCCAACCTCAGAACAGCGTGGTCAAATGGATCATCCGGTATATGTTGGCACATCTCAAACTGTCTCAGTACCCTATCAGAATACTGGTACTCAATGATCTCAAATGCCACCAGCGGGATATGACCAAGAGCCATATGATGGCACACCGGGAAATGAGTAGCATCAACATCATTAGGATCAACCTCTCTCTCATAAAGTCTGGCATACGACTGCCATGTCACCCAGTGTAGCTGTAAACTGTTCAAATCACCCTGATAGTTACGTGTATGGTGGTGGGGGTTTACTCTACTAACCTTCACTGGCTCGGCCCACGCGCACGCCCTCAGCCACCGAATCTCCTGTTGAGGCGCAATCTCCGGCCTCCCGGGTGCCAATCTCTCGTAAGCCCACAATATCAATAGCAGACTATACCCGTTAAAGGTGCGAACAGACCTATCAGCCGACAAAGTCAGTGATCTGTACAAGTGTGCCAAAACAGCCGCACCCCATGCATAATCACGAATCTTCGACTCCTCCATCAGCCGCTGCATATACCGGGGATGCACCACGTCCCGCGAAGATGTAGGGAAAAGCACGCCTCCAATAATAAATAACATATAAGCCCGTGTATGAACTCTGCACTGCACCTCAATCTGAGCAGCATCCATATCTCTGGTATCCGCTCTCGCCCCGTACCGGTTCCTCAACTGGTTAAAATGCAGCCCATCCTTATAGAACTCCCTGCGCTCCTGCTCTGACATAGATGGATCTTCCCAGTTCTTCATGAACCACGCCTTCGGGTGCTCAAGCTCGCCGTGGGTGAGAGGACGACCAGTAACCGGTAATCCCAGAATCATATAAATATCCTCCAAAGTATAGTCATCTCCCCACACGGCAGATGGAATGTGTTAGTCTCTGGCCTCCACCTCTCAATCAAGGCCGTAATGAGTCTGATGTCATTCTGCCGAACCACCTGGGGGTTGCCGAACGCCCCAAAACCATATGCATCCAACAGAGCCTGCTGATCTGGAAGTATATGCCACTCACCCATCCTCGATGTCAGCTGTCTAATATCTACAGTATTCATGTCCCCGCCCTCCCAGATCAGACTGCTAATATGGCCGTCCTGCATAGTCAGCAAGGATCGATCAAGAGGTCCACACTCCATATGCATAGTATCTGCAATATTTTAAACCAAAAAGCACATCAGTACAACTCCAAACAAACAGTAATTAAGAAAAAGAAAACAAACAAATGCGTGAAAATATCATCTCAACACAATCAAATGATTACAACACATGTTTTCTAAATTTTTAAGTGCAAGCTTTTTATGCTTGAGTGATGACCGGTGTCGTATTTTGTTACTTTTTAAAAGTTTTTTAAAAGATTTAATTGTATGAATCCAAGGGATTTTAACTAGGTTTTGCTTGGCAGTAGTTATCACTGTTCATTACTGCTGCGGTTAAGCCCTAAGCAACGTCTGCTTCCCTTGATGCTCAGGTTAGAGCTTACAGTACAAACCAAGCCACCTTCTTGACCGACTTTGCCAATGCTATGGTTTAAATAGGAAATCTTAGCCCACTCACTGGCACTTGTGGTCAGATCAGGATAAACTGCAGAAAAACCAACTAAATATTTCATACGTATAACCATGCCAATTGTGTTTTTCCACTGCAGCTTAATTATGGTTTTCAAATTATGTTGTCACATTATAAGGTGGTCGTTTAAATGACAGTACTTGTGTAGCATTTATTATGGTTCTCAGTGTAACTGTGGAAAGAATTAGTGGTGCAGTCACGCTTCAAGTTTTTTAAATGAAGAGCAAATTATAAAAGAGCACAAGTCATATTTTATTTGCATATACAATTATAATTCATACATACATCATGTTTTAGAAAAGAAAGAATAATTCTACTATTTAACTTTACTTTAATGCTCAGTGGACTGGAGGTCATCCCTTCAACTCATCAATTTAGTTTAAAAATGCACTGTGAATGTGAGTGTCCAAGTCGGCCACTATTAATTACAATGAAATTACCCCACCCCCCAACTTTTCCATAGTTGACCGTCCCAAACTTTTAAAAATGTTAGAAGGATCATAACAATTTCGTACCATTTTTTTTCAAATATTTGTTTCAATTTTCATTAATTTGAATTATTTCATTTCATTGCATTACATTCACCACAAATGAAACAGGTATAAAATAATACTAGTGAAAATAAGAAATAATTATATAACAAAAACGAAATAGAGTATCTAACCAACATATAGTTGGTTCAATAATTATATTGCTGCATTCCCAAGCCCTCGAAATGACCACTACTACCACTACTCCCACCAATTAACTTATTCCCCTCGAAACAACCAACAAACAAAGAACAGGACTCGAAACAAGTATTACCCTAATTTAACCTAATTATTAACTAATTTACCCCTAATTCGAACCCTAATTATCACATAATCAACACAATTTCGAACAAATATCACATTCATATAAAAAAGTCGAATAGTAATCGAACAAAATCGCACAAAATCCAGTGCGTTCAAAATAAAACCAGATGAAGTGTTGGTGTAATTGTGTGTATAATCGCACTCAAACTCGAACTCATTGTATAATCGTGTGTATAAGTGTGTGTATAGCTATAAATCGTTTGTATACCTGATGGACAAGAAGATCAGTGGAGTGATTGTGATTGAAATCGTCTCAAACTGCCTCAATGTCGCTGATTGAAATCGTCTCAATCATCTCAAATCGCCTCAAATCGTTTGTATATGTTTGTTTTTGAGTTTTAGGTTGTTTTCTGGGTAAAGAAAAACGACTACCGCAATGAACCATTGCGGATGCCGCAATGAAACATTGCGGTGGTATATTCATTTTTATTAATATTTAACATTATTAATATTTTCAAATATTCAAATATTTTTATTTATTATTAAAAATATTGAATAATTAAAATATTTAAATATCAAAATATTTTCATTTATTATTTTAATATTTATTATTAAATATTTGAATATATTAATTTCATTTTAATGTTTCAATACTTTTAAAATATTAAATATTAAATATAATATTTAATTATTTAATAATATTATAAAAATATATTATAGTATTTTTTAATATACAATCTTTAATCAGAAATATTAAGAATAATATCTTATAAAATTAATATTTATGCAGATAAAAAAGCATTGATAAATGAATTAATATAGATAAGGGCAAAAAGGGAAATTATGTATGTGGGCCACTGCCACAATGTTTCATTGCAGCCTCCGCAATGAAACATAGCGGCAGTAGCGGATCCTAGCCTTCCGTTTACCACTTCAACGGTCCTGATTTGTTGGTTATAAGGGGTCCCTATCCAACTATGACTGTGGATAGGGTCCCATCACATATATATATATAATATGTAGTCACATGATCAAATAACTATTAAAATTAAAATTAAAATTAAAATGAAAACTAAAAACTTATCTAAGAGCATCTCCAACGGGATGCACCTATTAGCTAAAAAGTCTATATGGCAGTATCATATACATATTAGCTAAAAAAATTACCCCTACAACCCTCACACCTGTTAGAAATATTTTTACATATCTTTTATCCCGTCTTCTTTATTTATTGATCGTGTAGCCATTAGCTAAAAGATTCACGTCATATTTAAACATCTCTCTACCTAATTTAAACCTAAACTCATTGATACATATATGTATTTATATTATTTAAAATATATGTTTTAAAACTCTTATTTTATATTTAACATATGTAACTTTAATACTTATTTTAAAAATTCTAATATTATACTATAATAAACTATGCTTCACTTATAATTTCTATATATTTGTAAGTAATATTTCTATGTATTAATTTTATTATACTTATAATTGTAATGATTTTTTAATTTTATAATATTTACTTTAAAATATTTACATAAATATAAAAAAATAAAAATATCATTATTTTAAACAAATATATATTATTTTCAATTGTATTGAATATAATTAGCTTAAATTTATTTTAATTGTATATTTAAAATTAAAAATAAAATAATATTCTGGATATAGCTAATGAATATAACTAACATCACTGGAGCACTGTTTTTATGTTGACGACTAGTCATCGACTAGTCGGCGACTAGTCGACAAGTCGACATGTGGGAAAAAGTCGAGGCTCGACTTGTGAGTTTGAAGTTCATGGGCTTTACCCGGCCCGAAACCCGACTAAAAACCCGGTTTATTACTGACCCGACTTGGAAAAAAAAGGTTTGTTGGAGTTTAACTTACGCTTTGTTTGTCTCAAACACAAAGAAAGAAAGGGCACAACCGCAATACGACGACTTCAATTCTATCTCTTCTCCGGCGGCGGCTCGTCTCCATTTTCTCCGGTAAGTCTATCTTCTCTTCGTCTCTTCTTCTCCAATCTTCTATCTCTTCATCTCTTCTTCTTCTCTTTGTTTCTTCTTCTTCCCTCTTCATCTTTTTAACTTCTTATCTCTTCATCTTTTTTAACTTTTTTTAACGTCGTGTGCGTATGTATATACTTGTATATACATACAAGTATATATATTAAACTTTCTTTTTAAAAATTTAATATAATTTCTTTTTACTTTCTTTTTAAAAAATTTAAACTTTCTTTTTTAAAATTTCAATTTTGATTTTTACTTTAATTATCAAAAATTGTTTTCATTATTTTCATTTTGATTTTGTTCACTGGTTTTTTCATTACTTTTATTTTTTTAATTATTCTTATTTCACATAATATTATTGTTATTCTTTCAAAATAATTTTAATATTTAATGTAAAAAACAAAGTCCCCTTATTTTTTAATTACATCTGAATTTTAATTTATCAATTTTCCAAAATCAAGTTTTCAATTTTATTTATATTTCACAATCAAACAAACTTTGTGTATATTTACACATCGTCATCAAATTATAGTGGGTCTTTCTTTTTAACTATTTTTACACCTCTGTTGCAAAAAAAAAAGAACATAATTAAAAAATGATCTCCTGCTCCCACTCTGCTTCACTGCACTCTGCTTCACTTCACTCTGCTTCATTACAGTACACCCACTGCTACACCTCTGTTGCACCTGTATAACATTATAACATTAATTTCAACATACTTTCTACAGAAAAAAATGGATATCGAAACTGAAAGTACGCGGAGGGAATTGGCTAAAGATGCTAAAAGAAAAGCTAGTCGATTAAATGATCCCGGATGGAAGTATGCTTTTTATCCTATGCCGAAAGTTAACAAAGATGTTGTTAAGTGTATTCTTTGCGGGAATTCAAATCATGGGGGAATTAATCGATTTAAACAACACTTGATTGGTGGTTATCCAGATATTGTTAAATGTCCCAAAACAACCAAAGATATTACAAAAATAAACGACTTTGTTCAAAATAAGAAGAAGATGAGTAAGGAAAATGTGCAGAATTTTGAAGAGGACAACGGCGATGATGATGTTCAGGAAATTCCATCAACCGCAGCATCAAATACCTTACCAAGTTTAAAATCTACTGCTGGAAGTAAAGGGAAGGCTGCTGCCCAACCATCTAACTTCAAAAAGCCGCCGTCAGGGAGCAGCAAGTCAATAGCTTCCATGTTAATGAAGACCCCAGAACAGGTTGTGGAAGATAGGCATAGAAAAGGGGCAAGTCAAACCACTTTGGAGAACCGCCTAAGAACTTCGGAAGAGAAAGAAAGGGTCCATATGCATATTGCAAATTTTTTTTATGAATGTGGGATTCCTTTCAATGCGGCGAACTCTAGGAGTTATGAGGTGATGGTTGAGTCCATACGCCAATATGGCCCGTGTTTAAAGCCTCCAACATATCATGAATTGAGGGTTCCTCTACTTAAAAAGGCGAAGGACGAAACTGAAAAATTGAAAAAAAAGCATGAAAAGGCTTGAAAGAGGTATGGTTGTACTCTTATGTCCGATGGGTGGACCGATAGGCGAGGAAGAAGTCTCATAAACTTCCTTGCAAATAGCCCCGAAGGTACTTTCTTTTTGGGTTCGGTTAATATTTCAAGCGAATCACATGATGCACAAATGTTGGCAAACTTGCTTGAAAGCAATATAAAGGAAATTGGTGAGAAAAATATTGTGCAAGTTGTGACGGACAATGGGGCGAACTACAAGCTAGCCGGTCAGATCTTGGAGATAAGGATGCCTACTTTATTTTGGACTCCATGTGCTGCACATTGTGTTGATTTGATGTTGGAGGACATTGGCAAAATTCCAGCATTTAAGAAGACAATCAACCAGGCAAGAAGATGCACTACATTTATCTATAGGCATGAGCATGTTCTTGATGCTATGAGGGAGAAGACTAATGGGAGGGACCTAATCAGGACTGGAGCTACGAGGTTTGCCACTGCTTTTCTTATATTGGATAGTTTGCAAAAAATAACAGAAACCATTGCGTTTCTTGTTTTGTGGGTCGGATTGAACCATGTCAAAGTTATCAAAATCAGAAAATGGAAAAAAAATTTGTGACACTGTTCTCCCGTCCGTCTTTTGGAGTTATGTTGGAGATTGTGTAGATGCATCACTGCCACTTGTTCAAGTGTTGCGCGTTGTTGATGGTGATGAAAGGCCTGCTTTGGCTAAAATTGCAGCTGCTATTGATTATGCAAAAGCCGAAGTCAAGAAGAAATTTGGAGGTGGAAAAATGGAAATCGGGAACAAAGTGGTGAAAATCATTGATGATCGTTGGAATATTCAAATGGGAAAACCATTACATGGAGCTTTTTTATTTCTTAATCTCGGGAGATACTTTGAACTTCTTGAAAACGATCCCGACTATGCCTCACGACTTAGAGAAGATTTCAATGATGTGCTTGAGAAGATGGTCAAGGATAGGGATACAAGGAACAAAATAAGTGATTATGCGGATGCCTACAAAAAAACTCGGGAAGGCTTTGCAAGGGAAATGGCATTTGAGCATAGAATGTCAAAAAGTCCTCGTAAGTTCATTTCAAAACTTTGTAAATTTCATAAAAAAAGAATGCTTATTTTGTGTTATTCTTGTTTATATATTAGTTGATTGGTGGGATGCATATGGAGGCCGTGCGATTGAGCTTCAAGCATTTGCTAGGCGTATTGTTGGTTTGTGTGCATCATCTTCCGGTTGTGAACGTAATTGGAGTACATTTGAGTTTGTAAGTGCCTCGTCTTTTTTAAAGTGTTTATTACTTTATTGCCAATTTGCAAGTATTTCTCTTAGTGTTGACCTAATTACATTTAATTAATTTAGATACATACGAAGAAGAGGAATAGGTTGGAACATCAACGTTTGAATGACTTGGTGTATGTCCAATACAACCAGAAGATTGTTTCAAGATTCAAAAAGAGACGTGAGCTAGGAAGGAAATTTGATTCACTTGTATTTGAGGACTTGGAATGGGCTAATGAGTGGGTTGGCATTGAGGATAGGTTTTGGGAAGCGGTGGATATAGCTTCGGGTGCATCCGAATCACTTGAGGGACGTAATTTTCCGACGAGAGCTAGAGGTGGTTCCACTCTAACCTATACTCGACGGAACACTAGTTCGACACAAGATCAGATTGATGAAGAAGATGAAGATAATATTCCTTTCGATGATGAGGAAGTGGAAGATGATTATGGTGTCCCACCCGACGGAACACTAGTTCGACACAAGATCAGATTGATGAAGAAGATGAAGATAATATTCCTTTCGATGATGAGGAAGTGGAAGATGATTATGGTGTCCCACCCGAGGAGAATACCCAAGGAGGAGATGGAGATGATTCCGAGATGGATGATTATGATGCATGATTGTGTTTGTTTAGTTAATTTGACTCTTTAGTTATTTTTTATTTGATTAGAGATGTTTGACTTTGGGTATTTGAACTTATTATCTATTAGTTTTTACTTGAACTATTATTTTGAAGTTTGTTTACTTATATTATATATTATAATCACTCTAAATATGATATTGTCGACTATTTACGACTAGTCGGGTGACTTGTCGACTAGTCAATTCCACAATACTCGGGCTCGACTTATCGACTTAACGACCATGCACTGGAGCATAAACCCTTATAGGTTCAACAAAATTTGAGCTAATTATATTTTAGCTAACAAGTTTACCTAATACCCTAATACCCTTTGAGATGCTTAAGGCATTAGATCAATGTCCCCCTAAAAGCACCACACCCAACTAATCTGCACCCTCCCACACACAATCTCAGTTTTTCCTCCGTTTTTATTTGATTTTTCCCGTCAAACGGTATTTTTTTTTAAATCCGACTTCATTGTGTTTTTCTGTATCTCTTAATGATCGATTTGCATACCATATATGAGATATTTCAAAGTAATTTCTAAAAAAAAATATTTGGTTTCTAGTTTTTATTCTAAAATTGGTAATTGGTTTCTATTAGAGTAGCCCCCTATGCACGGATCACACTTTTTTTATTATTATAGAAATTACTTGATTTCTAGTTTTTATTCTAAAATTGGT
The DNA here is from genome assembly GCF_009905375.1 of Apium graveolens. Taxonomy (NCBI): domain Eukaryota; kingdom Viridiplantae; phylum Streptophyta; class Magnoliopsida; order Apiales; family Apiaceae; genus Apium; species Apium graveolens. Next base: position 160,041,582 of record NC_133657.1, on the reverse strand, counting down.
AATTGGTTTCTATTAGAGTAGCCCCCTATGCGCGGATCACACTTTTTTTTATTATATATATATTTTTAAAAAAATTGAATTCAATGTATAATTTTGTTCATTTGAACTTATATGTTCATAGCCTTTTAGAACATTTAAACTTATTTAAAGTGATATCATTGGTAATGAGGGAGATGTTATTATAACGAAATTATTATTTTATTGAGGCTAAAATTATAATGTCTTCATTACGTTAGGACCATAAAAAATATTATTTTAGCACGTTGATTACTTAATCGATTAACAGTAATTCTGTAAAAGATATTTGAAAAATACAATATTATTGATTGAATGATATAGTTTTATTGATAATACTATGTGTATTTTAAAAAAATATTCTAGATACATGGTATAACATAGGTATAAATAACGACCTCCCTGTTTCTTTCAACTCACGCAGCCATGTGATGAGCACAGAGTGAACTATTCTTTCGCCTTTTACTAAAGAATACCGTGTGCTCGTCACTTATACTGGCATACGCCCATTTTTGGAGGGGTCTTCCTTTGTGTTGGCACCCTACAATTTTAAGTAAAAGATTTGCCTTTTTTGAGTGAAAGAATTTGTATTGGGCTCTGCACAGTAAAATTTCTAATGCTTTTTCAAATTTGTATTAGGCTATGTCGTAGTAAAATTTACAATGCCCTTCCAAATCAACAGCTACTCCCTCGGTCCCTTCCAATTGTTTACATTTTTTAGGAAGTGTTCGGCACGCATTTTAAGGTGCATAAAAATTATAGTTATGTAACTAATTTTAACAATTTTCTTTTTCTGAATAAAAGTTGAATGTTTTAATTTTTATTCAGATAAATAAAATTGTAAAAAAAATTTACAGAACTATACTTTACATGCATCTTAAAATGCGTGTCGAACACTATCTAAAAAATATAAACAATTGAAAGGGACGGAGGGAGTATTATTTTTAAGACGCTTGTTAAAAAATTTATCATACAAAATTAAAGAAGAAGAATTTAAACATATCCGGTCAAGGTCCGCCCCTTCGGTGCAACTTATGACTATATTTTAGATATTTAATTTACACATTTATACCAATACGTTTGTACTTTAAATTTGTTTAATTAATAAATTACTTGAGGGTCTTAGTCAACAACCATTTAATAGACTATGTTCGATGATATTAGCCAGTTTATTCTTATTCTTTCTATGTTCCAGAATATTTGCTATACGAGAGTAAAGAAGCAAAACTCTGTAGCACAAGTATAGAATAAATTGACATGCCAAGTAATAACGATTTCTAATTTTAAACCTTGTGTATAATAATACACAACACACGATTAAAAAACTCAAGAAAGGAATGAGAAAAGATAAGGAAAACACTGGAGCATTGCTGACACTTGCCAAGATAGTTTATACCACATTGCTCTGTCTATTAACACAGTTAGGAGGCAACATTTTAAATAGGAAGGAGGACAGATAAAAAAATATTTTTGCTCTTGGGGCAATGACGCAGCTAGTGAGGTACTAACCGAGGTGCGTCAAAATTGCTGGTTGAAAACTATTTCCAAACCCCCTCCTCCTCTAATCAAGGGTAAAGACCTATAATTCAAGTTTTAAATATTACATTAATTTGAACGTTTTGTCAAGCTTTTTAATGTTCAGAGTCTAGAAAATAGTCCTACCTCAATAAACCTATCAACATTACACATATACATAATCCTCCGGGTAAATTACATAAGCAAGAACAAAATACTGTTGATATACGTTGTAGTTTGATTGTGCAAATAATAGTTGCTCCATCACTTTCTATCAAGAAAAATACAGATCGAGAATGAATGTCAAAGCCAGTAACGGGTGTGGCCCCAATGAGGGAATTGAATGAGCCTAAAGGGTTAATCTCTCCAGTTGTAGCAATATACATCAACATGATACTGCATCTTATATAGTAGATGCAACAATTGCATTGCATTTACGTGCTCATGCAAGGGGTTGACTCTTTCTTTCAGTTGGTTTAAGTCACGGATGGATATAGTTGATGATAAAAAGGGATAAATTTATTCATCATATAGCCATCTAAAATCTTCTTCAACATATCTGGGAAATGACCCTGGTCAAGTTAAGACTGAATTTTTAATTTTAAACTATGCTGAAGCTTGTCGCCGCAGACAAGTAACAACTAAACATGTGCACAATTGGGGCTAAGAGCCAACTAACAAGTAATAAAAAACGTAAACAGTGATCATTCCCTAAAGAGTCAAATTTTATTACATTCAGCAAACAACATTTGTGATGGGCTTATAAATATTGTTAACTGTGTTCCAGGTCAAGTCTCATTGTAAACATTATCACAATGGTATGTGCTCATATCTACTGATTGATGGTTGATAAAGAATTACAATCATATAAGAAACTTATTGTTACCTAGAAATTGCATTAGTGCAAATGGGAAGTAGAGAACCGGAAACACAAAAAATTCGGCATGTATTCCCTACATAAAATAAAGTCCATTCTGGATTTATCCGCAGGAAGAAATAGGTCACAAGAAATAACGATTGAAGTATAAAGACTTCAATCGTTAATAAAGTTCAACAGATTATTAACTGACGCAGCTAGTAAAGTCCATTTGTTTCATTCAATCAAGTATTTATACTTCATATTTCCGAAGCCAGTCCAATTGACGCAGCTAGTGAAGTTTAATAACTGAGGCGTGTCAATTGCTGGTTGAAAACTATTTCCAAACCCCCTCTTTGGCCATGTGCCATCGAGAATTTTTGGACGGGCTCCCTTCTAATCCAGGGTGAATCCCTACAACTCTAGTGATTAAATATTTAATTATTCATTAAAATCTGTTGGAACAAATAAAACAGATTGAAGTATAAAGACTTGATTGAATCAGCCTTGATGAAGCTTATATGTCTTCTCTAGCACACAAAAGTCAATTGGATTTTCTGCTTAAGATCCCTTTTTGCAATTTGTCTAAATATCTAGAGAATAGACATAAGTCCTGAATGTGTATCAAATCTAAATGGGACTAATTAAAAGTTAAGACAAGTATAAACAAAATACAAATAATTCAATGTGTGTACAGCTGAAGCAGATTGATGACTGGTTTTTATGCTAGTGTTGTCTATTTAGTTTATACTTATACAATGATGCGATCACAAAAGTTCTCATGAATTTTTTTAAAAAAAAACAATACAAAAAGATTTAGCAGCATTCTAGTATAACCATGTTCATCTAGGTAATCAATAAATTTGGAACAAAAGACTGTGGGATAAACTTCAAGTTTGAGTATGCAATTACTAGTTGGTGAATCAGTATTTTGGAGAGATACAAATCAATAATGATGTCAAAGGACAGCAGAACACTTTTTAGTTCAATAGGCAGACTATGTATATTGCAACAAGTTTGTTTTTGTCCCTCGTCGAGGTCTATGAGAATGTCTGATTTTAGGTGTTGTATAAAATTAAATTAATTTTTTTAGGGGGGAGGCCCACCACAATAGCTTGCTATTGGGGTCTTCACGAGTCGCCCTTGCACTAATGCTTAGGCCTGGCTCACCCCACCAGAACATAGTTCAATATATTCCTCAAGTAAATAGATAGAGTAAGGTTATCAGCCTTCATAACAATTTGAACATTTATTTTTATAACCAACATTCTAAATAAGATTATCAGCCTTCATAACAATTTGAACATTTATTTTTATAACCAACATTCTAAATAATCCGGGATACCTGCATATTTGCTTGTTTCAGCTTGGATTGAATATGGGTTCCCAGCGACCATATTACATAACTGCCTTGCTTAATGTCAGAAACCTGTCTATGAATGGTAAGATATCATGAAGGAATTGTATTAAATAACGAGCACAACATAAACAAAGGTTTAACCACAATATCAAATAAGAAAAGGAATATAATCAAAGCACATTAAATAAAGTCGTGGCTCTGAGAATTAAGTGTTTTGAGAATGGAAGACGGCTCAACTTGTTTCAAGTCTCGATCTTTCAAGTGCATGTTTTTTAATCAGTTTTACTTGGCCCGTGCTCCAGAAATATGTATTGCAACCTGTCACCATACTACACATCATACTAATAGGATAAAAAAAATAGGTTCTCAAGAACCCAAATTTGTACACTGTTATTAATCTTGTACGATAAAGACATTATTATATATATATATTGAATATATAACTAATTCATAAGAACATTGCTAATTCTTAAATCACATAAGCATATAAGAATTAACAATTAAATTAGGAGAAGGGTTTGAGAAAACAAACAGAGATTGGATTTAATCTCGAGTCCAGAAAACTGTCTCCTTAAAGCAGTTTCGCCCCGCACGATCCATGTTTAGCGACCTGCTTCCCAGGATAAAACGAGATACTAGTATAATCGATAGATCAAATATACTCTCAGCGAACTTGAACTGAGCCCGAGAACTATCACCGGAATATTGGAAAAATTTAAGACTAAGAAGACCGAGAATGAAAGAGATGACTCTTATTTCCTCGACTTAATAAAACTGGTGCCCTAAGACTCTATGTATAAAGAGAGGCTTGAAAGGACTTGTTTTTCTTTTCGATGTGGTACATGGTATTTATAAGAAAAACTAAGGAATAGATTTGTGCTACTCTCGATGTGGTACAAAACCACTTTTTATATTAAAAGGTAAAACTTTGGAACATCAGTTCTCATTCACCTTTTACTCATTTTGAGCGTGTAAATATGCGTTAGAATCCCCTCGAAGAGGAGAATACGTTCCAATAAATACACACCACTAACACATAATGTGTCTCACTCATATACAGTCTCAAAATGATTCACAACTTAGTCTAAAATACTAAGTTTGTCCAACAATCCCCCATAAATGAGATTGATGGTCCAACAACACGCACCACATAGGCACCACATAGACAGACAGACGTGGAGCTTGACTTGGTGATAGTTTCGGAGGTCAGATATAGCATACGATAAGTAGAGAATGCTCCTTGAACCTTCGCTCGAATAAGTATATCGACTTTACTGGTAGACAGTATGACGCGATGTCCTTGAACCGTTCGACCGTTTGTGTAAATGATGACATACTCATCACTATATCTTTCCTGACTCATTCAGTTCTCATGATTATATCCATTTCGGCCCTGGAACATCGTCCTGGTTCTGCAAGAGTTTCTAAAGAATTGTGCCTCGCAATTCTCCTTTGAAGCGGCCATACTTCTCTCTTACATAGGTGATCTTTATCTTATAGAGTAACCCGCGTTTACTCAACCGAATATTATGTATTCAAACTTGAAATCCTTGTATTCGTCAAAGATCATTAAAAGCATAAAGCTTAACCTCGTACCTTACGGGTCTCACTGTTTCATCATCATAGAAATAGGCCAGGGGTTACCCCCATAGTGATTTGGTCATCATGATTTAGTTGTCCCATTGAACCAAGTTCTTGGGATCTCCAGTCAGCAAGGTTGGTTGTCCACCATGACGCCGTTAAGCAATAGGCAAGGCTCATTCCTCTCGATGATTTGACAACTATCTCTCGGTCTAACTAGATTCCCTTGGCTTAAACAGATTCGCTCAGTTTAACCATCTAGTTAGTGGATCCAAACATTATCATTTGACTTTACATAGTCAATCATGATAATTCTCGTTGAGAATAGTTGTTTAATGCTATTATGTCCTCATCATAGATGTGAGACATACCATTTCATACACAATAATGTGATCTCCCAGTTTGCATATTGATTACACGAAATATGCATATTGAAGACACATTTTCCTTGTCATTTAGGAATATCCTTACAAAGTGGCTACTCAGCCTTTTAACTGCATTTATTTTATGCACCAGACTCGTATTCCATCATGAATCGAGCTAAGTTTAGGATTTTCTAAGTATAAAATGTATTCTCGAATGACTTTTAAGGTCTTAAAGTCAAATATCCAATTTACATACTATATTCACATAGTATAATTAGATATCTTTCGTATTGCAGTCGAAGCATATGAGCACATATTATACACCTTAAATCTCATTACAATCACTTCCAAGTGACCAATTTCCATTGTACTCGTGCATCTACACAGTTTACCAACTGTGTAGCCTATGTCTAATTCTGTACAATTTTAAAAAGTACAACAGACTTGCAATCCTTCTTGAGAGATCCTTGTTCATCTACGTTTGGATAAATATAAATCCATTCTAGCTATGACAACTTTAGCTTTGTTGATCTCTTCAAAATTCACATCACCAACATGTGACATGTATCATCTAAAAATTTTAAAGTCACGAAGATTGTAATCTTCAAATCAAAACTTTTCAATCTCATCAAGATTTTCAGAGATGATCTTCTTGTCATTACTTCTCGTAATGATCAGATCACTCACATGCAATCAATTATGACTTGCATATCATGTGTAAATAACACATGTACACTTGTCAATTCTCTGATTTTGAATCAGTTTGACATCTCATATTGACATATTTCACATTTATGAAATAACTTTACTAGTTATTACTTAAGGCTTCACTTGTTATTGATATTACCAGCTTTTAGCGTCCCAAAAACCAGCAATTTCAGTTTGCATCATTACCGAGTTTAAGGGTCCTTAACTGGCAATCCTTATTCACATAGCAACCAATTTTGAGCGTCCTCAAAATGGAAACCATGTCATTTATTTGAAGCCATTGCTTATCATAGCAATATCAAATTTAATATGCCATTATTTCATGTCAATGTTGTTTCACTCAACATGATCACCAAAAATACAGATTTTCTACTCTTGCTTTATCTAGAGCAACCCTCAGGTTCACGTAAATATATATTTCTCCAAATATTTATTTAGAAAGACCATCTCAATGTTCATTAATGCACTTTTAAATTTCACAATACAATAATTTTAGTATCATCTTAATGAACCTTATTCTCAAAACTTGGAATATTTCATAAATTATATAAGGTCATCACTTTTGACTGTAATATTTTATTATCAGTCTGACCTTATACTTCCTTCAGACCCACATATATTTTCCCAATTTGAAAATTCATTTGGGTCCTAATGCTTCTATCTCGTAAGAAGATCTATATATTTTTTTTAAATAAGATTCTGTCAAACAGAACCACTCTCTCTATTTCTTAACATCCTTTCCCCCCACAAAGGACATAGAGAGAACATACACAATCCATTTTCTAGTACACGTGCTAGAAAATCTTGATTTATTGACTCTCAGCAATAGTCAAATTTTCTCTTGATATATTCACTTATCAAGGAATTATACGAGAAGCGCATTGCTTCTATTAAATTTACGAGTTCACCTTCAAGCAAATTATCAAGACATTCGGGACTAGCAATTATCGAAGTCTTTTGCTCTTTACAGGTTCATCCTCACATTCATCCAATAACTCGTAAGTTCATTTAGATGACTTTTAATTACAGATCTACTAGGATCTACTAGCTTATCGCATAAGCATTCCTAAACTCTGTAATAGTATTCTTACGAATCTCAAAAAAAATAGATTCATATATCAGATATTATTAGACTCAACCATTGTCTATGTATCCATCCAAAATATCTCAATTGATTTTGGATCTCATGCTACCAACAGAGGTATTGGTATCAAGTTTCGAGATACCCCCACATTTCAATTATTTTCAAGAATGTTTCATTACATTTCACTATTCATAGAAAATTCAATAATTTTCTGTTTTAGATACCCCCACAATTTTAATATTTTACAAAATGTCAGAAGACATTCCAAAACTAATAGGAAATTTAATTATTTCCTTCTGTGGTATCATGTTTAAGGAACGATTAGCCCTTCGTAACTAATATCCTCAAATTCAGTGATAGTCTGAGCTGATCACAGTCGTTTTGCATCTCTCTCAGAGCGCAACTCAAGCCTGCATCTACTCCATTTATATAATGCGAGTAAGGTGCAACAACCTCATGAATATTCACGTTGCAAACATAATTTGCCCGGTGATTATTCATCATCAAATTTATTCACTACCATCTTAATTATCTGTATTAAGTTGGATTTACCCTTGAGTTTATAGAGCACACATCTCTTTATTTAGCTTCAATATTGACTCGACTACGAGTACGAGTGACAAATGTTTTACTATCAAACTAGAAAGTAAACACATATCGTGTCACTACCTCTCATCTGAGCAGGTTTTACGTCATTCATTAAAACCTATAAGATTTTAATATCATGTTTAAAGAACTTCTTGTGGTTCTTATCATTAAAAATTCAAACACCGAATTTCTTAAAAATATTTATATGGTTCACACGAACCTACATTTCTGGCTCACCTACTGGTACAACCAGAAAAGGCCCAAGGAAAAACATAAATCTTCAATAAACCCACATTCAGTGATCCTTGATCAACTGATGCGTTAGGGTTAACAACTTTTCGGATTCTCTCCGAAGTTCAGCATAAATACTGATATCAATATTCGCCGTATTAAGTATCACATGGATCACTATAATAGGCTTGTGTGTCACTGCCGCAGATGGACTGTGTGGTCAGGTGTCCTTTCTCCATCAGAGCTGTCTTGGGATGTTTACCAATGGACGGCTGGGATGTCATTGTTCCATCTTGGGTAACATGAGATAGTTGACTCTTTTATCCTGTGCCACGTGGCACCGGGGACCACCCCGGCTTGGGACTGGGGTGTTATCTCTCTTGGGCCTCTGTTCTTTTATCTGGGCCTGGTTACTTCTGGCCTATCATTTGCCTCCCACTCCCTTATGCGGGTTTTCCCAGATGGGGGAGTAGTTGTCTTGGAAAAATTTTCACTCCTTTGATTTGTGGCCCCTGACCCCGGGATGTTGTTGGGGTACAAGTCCCCGGGGTTGTGTTTGGGTGGGCCCTTTGGTTCTTCGTACTTGGAAAAATTTTATCATTTTTCCTTTGATTTGTGGCCCCTAACCCCGGGGTGTTGTTGGGTACAAGTCCCCGGGGTTGTGTTTGGGTGGGCCCTTTGGTTCTTGGCACTTGGAAAATTTTTGTCATTTTTCCTTTGATTTGTGGCCCCTAACCCCGGGGTGTTATTGAGTATAGGTCCCCGGGGTTGTGTTTGGGTAGGCCTTTTAGTTCTCGGCACTTGGAAAAAATTTGTCATTTTTCCTTTGATTTGTGGCCCCTAACCCCGGGGTGTTGTTAGGTATAGGTCCCCGGGGTTGTGTTTGGGTAGGCCTTTTAGTTCTCGGCACTTGAAAAAATTTCGTCATTTTTCCTTTGATTTGTGGAACCTAACCCCGGGGTGTTGTTGGGTACAAGTCCCCGGGGTTGGGTTTGGGTAGGCCCTGGGTGCAGATGTGACAGGTAGGTAGTACTTTAGCGCTTTTCCCAGAGTGTCAGGCGGCGGTTGAGCTTCTTGTACGAATATGTGTGTAGGTATATGTATATGCACGAAACGTTGCAGTCCCCCCCCCTTTTCTCCTCAAAAGTCGCGCCTATTAAATAATTACAGCGATGTAATCATTAACTGCAGCGATTATTTTCTGGACGCTCAGGATTGTGCCACGTGTCTTCGATCAACGGACCGGATTGCGAGGCAGTTGAGTGGGTTACCTCTCACACTGTGCCTATAAATACTCCGCCTTTCTCATTTCTTTTCTCTTTACGCAACTGCAAACACAAAAAACTTTCTGCCATTTTTCTCCAAGTCGAATTTGGGAGCTCTTTTGTTTTTTGATGGGGCCCGGATGGATCAGCTTTTCTATAAAGTTAAAAGTGCACAGTTACCATTGAAAATAATTGAAGAAACCAAAAATATTGTAATGTTTAGGTGTCATATTTATCAAAATATGGGGGCAAAACAGTAATTTTTTACAGGATCGAGCTCGAACTTCAAATTACTCGGCTCATAAGGTTCACGAGTCTTATCGAGACGATACTATTTATTTTACTATAAATATATTTGTATATAATATTTAATATTTTATTTATATTATATATATTTAATAGAATCGATTTTGAGCATAACTTATCATATTTCGAGTTTTTGTAAATATTTGGTGAAACTGATTCAAGCCTTCGACCTGAACTTGAGGCTACCGGACTATTTACGACTCAAGTTTCAAGCTTGATTTAAGATTTGGTTGAAACCGAGCTCGTGCTCGAGCCCGAACATTTTTAATTGAGTTCGAGTCAGTAAGTTTTTTTACTCGGCTCGACTTGATTATAACCTTAGTTATTGTACACAAGTGTAAAGTTAGTATTTCAAAATTGAGCCTCTAGCTCAATTGGTTGAAGTTATATGTTTGTTATAAGTGTGTCATGAGTTCAATTTTTCATATTTATTCAAATACGAAAGCAAAATAGTAATTTTGAATTAAATGCTTACCCATAAAAGTCATGTTGCAGTATTATATATATAGAGGAAGTAACTTGGATGAATATTTACTTTTAACCCTAGTCTATTTATTTGAATCCGAGTTATTACGTTCAAAACCGATATTGTAAAGAATCAGTTAAAATCAGTTTGACTTTGAGTGCTCCAAAAGTGACATATACATGACTTGAGGGATGGTTTGTCATGTATTAAAATATTAACTAGCGTAAAAGTCCGTGCGAGACACGGATCTGTATTTATATCAAAATATTATCTCTAATGAATTTATGTTTATAAGAAACTAATTTTTGAATACAATAAATGATTATTTTAACTCTATTTTATATCCATACATCAATTACGTAATAATGAATAATATATTTTTATAAATATAATTACATTTCATAAAAATTTAAATAAATAAATATGCCATGAAAATGAGATGACATAAAAGTCATCATTATATTTTTTTTTTCCTTTTCGAACATATAGACAACTTAAGTGGTCAAAACTTATTTTTGTCGTAAAGTTCGATTTTCGCTCACCCCGATAATTTTTATATTAGATACCTAGTTTAAGGTAGATAAACCTAATTACTAAAAAAATTAAAATTGTAATGTTATAACAAAAATACTTGTAGTTTGTTTATAGGGATATGAATCGGGTCATTTTAGGATCAGGAAGCGCTATCTGATCCCCAAACGGAGATTTTATTTCTTCTCAGTCCTCACCCGAATGGGAAATCCTACGAGAATTCTGGATATAATTAAAAATAATAATCATGTATTTTTATTTTTATTTTTTTTAAAAAATCTACTAATTCGTATTATACAAAAATATTAGTAATATCTCATATTTTTAAAATCAAATCATATTAAAATTGATTTATAATATAAAAGAAATGATAAATTAAAATTCAGACAAATATTTTAAATTATAATGTAAAAAAAATTAATCAACATAATTTTAGATTAATTTAAGAATAAAATAATATTTTATTAATATTTTTATAATAATTAATTTAATATAATATATAAATATGTTGTTATGTATATATACATATAATTGGGGTCGGGAAAATGAGGCGGAGAGACACTAATCCTAAACTCCGCCCGATACCCGAAATTTTATAAAACCTTTCTCGTTGCTAGGCCCGTCTCCGAAAACTTCTCGAAATCACCCAAACGGGCTGGGATTGATCGGGATCTGGAGGGACGACGTTAATTCTCATTCCTATTTATTTTATTGAGATTAAAATAATGAAGAGTAAAAAAAAGAGCAAATTCATTACTAATTTGTCTCAATTCTCAATTATTAACACTTCGGTTGACTAAGCGCGTAAATTAATAAGAGTGTAAAATATTTTAAAACTAATAAAAAACTAACATTCTCTATTAGAAGATAATAACAAATGAAGTACACTCAAAAAAATATCATGATAAAAAATAAATTTTCCAAAATGAGGGTATAAAAATGAATGTTGTCGCGAATATAAAGTTAAGAGTGCACTCTTAGCATTGAAAATAATTGAAGAAACCAAAAATACTATAATGTTTAGGTGTCATATTTATCAAAATATGGGGGCAAAATAGTAATTTTTTACAGGGTCGAACTCGAATTTCAAATTACTCGCCTCATAAGGTTCACGAGTCTTATCGAGCCGATACTATTTATTTTAATATAAATATATTTGTATATAATATATAATATTTTATTTATATTTTATATATTAATAGAATCGATTTCGAGCATAACCTATCATATTTCGAGTTTTTGTCAATATTTGGTTAAACTGATTCAAGCCTTCGAGCCGAACTTGAAGCTACCGAACTCTTAACGAACCGAGTTTCAAACTTGATTTAAGATTCGGTTGAAACCGAGCTCGTGCTCGAACCCGAACATTTTTAAACGTGTTCGAGTTTGTAAGTTTTCGACTCGGCTCGGCTTTATTATACCCCTAGTTATTGTACACAAGTATAAAGTTAGTATTTCGAAATGAGTTAATTACCCAAGTCTCGGTAATTAATAAATTTTTATCATACAGTAATATATTATCAACAAGTTAATATGGTAACATACCATCAATAAGTTATTTATTTAATGTTTGTAATTTTTTATAAATAAAATAAATAATTATAATCCCATGGTTGTACGTGAGTATAAAATTAGCATATTGTAGTGAACTGATTATCAAAGTCTGAGAATAATTTTATTCTATATCAATATTAAATTATATAAGTTTAGCCATCCATGATGTTATCAAAATATAATCAAATGGGCCTCTAGCTCAATTGATTGAAGTAACATGTTTGGACATAGGTGTTACGATTTCAATTGTACAAGCGAACAATATGTTTCCATATTTATTCAAATACAGGTGCAAAATAGTAATTTCGAATTATATGTTTTCCCTAAAAAATTTGAGCGTATCAAACTTTTTACGACACGAGTTTCAAGTTTGAAGTTTAAGGTTCAGTGAGTCTATCAAACTTTTTACGACCCGAGTTTCGAGTTTAAAATTTAAGGTTCGGTTGAACTCGAGTTCGTGCTCGAACCCGAATATTTTTAATCGAGTTCAAGCCTCTGACAGTTTGAAATTTAAGTTTCAACTCGACTCGGATTGATTATATCCTTAGTTGTTACACGAATATAAAGTTAGTATCTCGAAGCGAATTAATTACCCTTATTTGAACTAATTTTCTATATTTAAGTTACATATATAGAAATACAATTAGTATGTAATTGATAAAAATTGATTTCGAATTAATATGTTTAAGCAATATATGTAGAAATGTGATATTACAGTTTTAAATTGAAAAGTTTTAATGTTGTGCTTGATGATATTTGCCATTTTTTATGTTCCAATATGTTTGCAATACGAGTAAAGAAGCATACTCTGTAGCACAAATACAATAAATTAACTTCCTATACATGCCAAGTAAAAACGATTTATAATTTTAAACCTAGAGTATAATACACAACAAGATTAAAAATTTCCAGAAAGTAATGACAAAAGTTTAGGAAACCTTGGAGCATTGTTTCCCAGAGAATTTCGTATTAGTCATACACTAAAGTACCACATCGCTCTGTCTACTAACATACGAGGCAACAGTTTAAATAATAGGAAGGACAAGCCTAAAAGTATATTTGTGTTTGGGGCAATGACGCAGCTACTGAGGCGCGTCAATTGCAGGTTGAAAACTATTTACAAACCCCCTCTTGCTCATCGAGAGATGCTCTTGGCTTTGCCTTGTGTCATCGAGAATTTCTCGTCCCCACTTGCTCGGTAAATATCCTCATACTTCTCTCTACTCATGTCTAACTGATGATTAAAGTAAATGAGGCCCCCCTGAAAATTGTGATAAAATATACAACTCGATTAACCTAAAATTAAATAAATAATTACAGAACTGAATTAAAAATTACTCATTAAAGTAAATGAGGCTAACCGAGGCAAAGTATAAAGCAAAGTATACGGGGGATAAATGACTCTATCGACGGATAAATGACTCATTGACGAAAACTTAAATGCGATAAACATAAACGGATAAATGACTCATTGACGATGTTCTCTTGAACATTGTTAAGCACATACTGGTCATGCAGTCTTCCTTTATTAACTAGACATAGTCACTCATCTCCGGGGAAGATAGTTTAGACCTAAGTAATGAAATACATTCCATAAAGTATTCTATTGGTATCTTTTTTTCATATGATATACGCCATAACATAAAATCATGTAATACATTCTTAGCAATGAAATTCTGTTTCATTTTGCATCTCTATATTACATAAAGTATTCTACTGGTATTTTTTTTAAGTATTTGCTTGATGGATGCAAATAACTTCGAGGCAATCACCAAAGTTAATCACATCAATATAAATCAATAATTTAAGATAAAAAAAGAAGCAATTACAATAGGAATTCCAAGAATGAAGATGTCACCAACAAAGGGTTGGTGCGGTAGTAGGGAGGGAACGGATTGAGCAAGAAGGTTAACCCACTCCAGTTGTAGGAATACATCAACATAATACTGTCTGTTATATAGTAGATGTAACAGTTGCACTGCATTAACTCATGCGTAGAATAGGATGAAGTCTTTCTTTTATTTGGTTTGAGGCACATGGAGGGACCCGGTTCATGATTAAAAAAAGGATAAATTTATTTATCACAGAGTGTTAGGTCACACTTTCACTGTAGAGGGGGTGAATACAGTGTTTATTACAATCAAATCAAACTTCAAGAACTTATGTAACAGAAAACAAACTTTATTTAAACGATAAACTCTGTTACAATCTGGAACTGTTATCTCTCAGTGATGAACAAAATATCACGAGAGCTGCTAGGGTTATAGTAAATAATATTCTCGATTATGATAACACTTATAGTGTAAACCCTATGTCTGTGTTTATATACTACACAGTTACAAGATAATCGCTAATTGATATGGAATATAATTCTGCTTCCTAAAATATATCAATCAGATATCTTCTATTCCAAGTATTCCATTCTTCACGGAATTCCTTCTTCATGCATATCTCTTCTTATGTTTATCTTGATCTTCTTAACTTTAATCAGCTACTGTCCTTATCTGATCGTCCTTCAGCACTTAAGTTCTGATATCTATCTCCTGATGCTTATCTCCTGATAATCATAAGTACTGATATCCCTTAAGTTCTGACTTCCAGTATAAGTACTGATTTGTTCTGTTCAAATAAGATCTGAAATCTAAACATAAAATATATTAGCCATGACATTATCAAATATATCTAACAATCTCCCCCAACTTGTAAATTAGCAAAATATACAAGTTTAACAGATATTTGATGATGTCAAAAACATTAAGTACAAATGCATGAGAAATAGACAAGATAACTACAACTTACAGTCCTTAAAGTTTTTACCAATTCAACTTCTGATAACAACTTCAATCTGTATAAATGTCAGAATTTAAGCAGTTGTAGATCTTCGACTTGGCTTCATCATTTTCTGATCTCTCTGATGTCAGGAGTTGTTCTGAGATAATTTTTCAACAAACATTTCTCAGCATATCTGAGTTCATCAATCATTCTCCGTTTGACATCTTTAAGCTCTGCAGTATCTTCACCAGTTTGAAATATTGCAGCTCTGAGATCATTAATCTTTGCTTTTCTCAACTCCCGATCTAGTCTTATGACATAAGCTTTGTTAGACTCTAGATTGAATTCAAGCCCCTTAATACCAAGATATGTTCTGATCTGTGCAGTATTAGGCTTCATATCAACAATATCACCATTGTGATTTCTGTACTTTGGAACATATCTGCTGTCAGACTTAACAGAATAAAGTCTTTTCTGTCTCTGAATCTGTTCTTTTAAATAGTTTGCAGCAGTCTCTGTTATTCTGTCATCCACTTGAAGTAAGAATAATACATGCTCCAATTCTTCAAAATACTTCAATGGAATGGCATTTTGTCTTATATGATAAACCCTACCATCTGTCATGAAATACAACATGATGTATTCTTTCAAGTAGGTATGGTAAACCATCTGTACAGATTCTAGTTGATTCAATCTCTCAGGAGTTGCTCCAATACCTGGTTCACTCAAGGAAGTTGGATCATCGGTAGTGTTGTGTACTCTTCTTTCATCAGCACTTCCCAATCCAGTTTTATCTCTAGCTTCCTTTCCAGTAACTACTCTTGCTTCAAAACCACTTGGAGTAGTCTTCAAAGATTGAGTCTGTTTTGCTTTAGTGAATCCTGGTAGGAGTGTTTTAGATTTATTTTCTGATATCAAGTTAACTTGAGCACTGTCAGAGGTTACTTGCTTCTTCTGAATATCAGAACTTACAATTTCTTGACTCTGAACAACTTGAGCCATGTCAGAGGTTGTTTTAAGAACTTTTCTTGAAGTCAGAGCAAGATTATCTTTTCCATCAGTAATTTCTTCTTCCTCAGGAGGTACATAAGGCTTGATAGGTTCACCAACCTTTTCTTTACCCTTGGATCTTGGATCTATCTGTGGTTGTGATCTAGCCAAAGTTTCTTCAGTATGTATCCTTTCTTTGATCACAATGCCTTTAGGTTTTGGAAGTAACTTTTTACCAGAAGCTTCAGATTTAGATGTGACTTTCTCTGATTTAAGTCTGGCTTCTTCTTCCTTTAAGCTTTCCAAGTCCATCCATGGATTTTCTTGAAGAAATAACTGTCTTGACATTTCCTCATCAAGATCTAGAAGTTCATCAGAACTTATCCTTTTACCAGCAGCAGAACTTATTCTTTTCCTAGTATCAGAACTTGTTCTGTGACTAGCTTGTCTTGATGTAAACCTTCTACCTTGACTATGACCACTACCCATTCCAGAGTTTCCTTGGTCATCTTTCCCATCATCCTTTCCTTGCAGTGACTTGTTGGTTTTGCATTTGGACTTAATTACCTTCTCCCCCTTTTTGGCATCAGCAGGTAATAAAAGAGAGATAAGTAGTTTCACTGAGGTCTGGATTTCAGTAAGTTGCGATTGCTGAGAAGCTTGATTTGTCAGAATTTGATCAATCTGAGCTTGTTGCTTCTCTTGAGTTTTCTCAATATAAGCAACCCTGTCAAAGGTAGGTTGGAAGAACTTTTTCTTATCAAGTTTCCAAACTTGTTCCTGTTTAATAAAGTTCTCCTGAATCTTGTGTAGCTCTGCATGAGTGTTGGAATGAAGACCTTGTAGATGTTTAGTACTCAATGCAGTGACTCTAAGCTGGGTTTTAAAATCATCAGAATGTAACATGTCATCAGCTTTAGTCAAGTGCTCAGCAAGATGTAAAGCATTAGGAACACATGAAACTGAGTTCCATTCCTTAGTCCACTCCTGACCTGCAGGAGTTTCACTCCAAGGTACTGGTGCATCCCTAATAACAAACTCCTTTAGCAGTTCAGACTTAGGAAGAGTCAGTGGAGGAGTATGTCCTGAAGGACCTGCTGCATCAGCATCTACAGTTGTAGCAGCTTCACCAGTATCTCCAACATTTGCAGCATCAGAACTTAAAGAATCAGTATCTTGTGATAAGACAACTGTGTGAGTAGCAATGGAGGCTTCAACATCCTCTAATTGCTGATCTGATACTAAATTCTGATCAACAGCCATATCCTGATGCTCACCTAAAATCTGATCATCAGCATTTTGATGCAGAGAAGGTGTTAGTGATAACTCAGAAGTTTGAATAGCATCAGTAACAGGTGTTGTGGAAGGATTATTTGTTGTTGGAGCTTCTAAGAAAAGTATGTCAGGCACAACCAGGTTCTGAATATCAATGTCAGCACTTGTGCCTGAATCAACAAGAGACGTAGAAGGTGAATTAGCCTTGTCAGATACAGGTTCCGTAGATGGAGTTGATGGAGAAGAAGTGATTGGAGCAAATTCCTTGTCTTGTGAGATCAGAGATTCCTGATCCCCTTCCTTAGCTGCTTCCTCCTCATCATCTGAAACTGGCCTCTGTGCCCTCTGTTTCTTGTACTTCCTTGTTGATTTGGATTCCTTGGGAGTTTCAGGAACCGTCATACGTCTAAGCCTCTTGAGAAGCCTAGAACCCCCAATTGCAGAATCCTTCTGAGAAGTTGCCTTCTCAGCTTCATCTACCACAGGTTCTGAAGAGGGAATCTGATCCTCAGAATCTGATTCATCTCTCAAAGTAATCCTCCTCTTCTTTTGAGATGTTTGAGGAACAGTTTTTGTTCTCTTTGGCTTAGAGGATGTAGGCTTCACAGTAGGTGCTGAAGAAGAAGGTTGAGCAGTCGTTGGACACCTGTCAGACATGCAGTAAAAACGGATAGTTACTGGGCTCGAGAAAACAGGAATGATTACTTACCCAGTTGCCTTGTTTCAAGGAAAAAACCATTTTAGTTATCAAGAGACACAGTTTTAATTCAAAATTAAAACCGTTAGCACTGATTGAATTATTTTTCACTGCAACATTAATATTCTGAAAAAAAATCAATGTTAAAAATGACCGAGATAATTTCGATGAATAAGTGCTGACAAAGAATCAGAACTTAAATAAAGACAAAATTTAAATGGTCATCAGAATATCAAGCAGGATTTAACAACACAGATAAAATAACTCAGAGAAAAAAATCTTGAAGTAAAAACAATTTTCATTAATATATCAAGTCAATACATATATGAAATAGAAATTACATCAGTACAAGATTTTTCCCTAAGCTTCTAATCTAACGTCAACAGCTTTAGTCCTAGCTAAGAAGCGTGACAAAGCTGAGGATGAAGAAGAACAGGAAGAAGACGAGATTAAGTCATCTTCCTCTTCCTATCTTCGACAAACAAGATGGCGAGTCGTATGATTCGCTCTTGCTGACGGATACGACAAAGGTGAAGGTCTCTTCGAACGGCCACCAGATCACGTTTGATAACCTCTGGAAATTGAATCCAGAGATTGTGAGGGATATTGGTGATAGGGTAGGGAGTTGGAATTCCATTCAAAAAGACATGCACAGTCTCATCACCGTAATTGTAGAACCAGCCAAATTCAGCCATTTGTGATAGTAAATGAAAAACAAGACTGAATTTGTGATACAAGTGGGATGAGAAGAATAATGTGAAGTGGCTGTTTATATAGGCAAGAGAATGCCAAGAGACGCAAAGATATTTAATGCTGACAGGTAGAAGTAATTCTACCTCGTCTCCCTAGACTTTGAAAAAGAATAACAGTCATTTGAAAAGGAATGTGCACATGTAACAAGAGTGAACTGTTCAAGGACGAGTGCCATTATGTTTTAACCATAGACTATTAATCTTCCACTTCAACATTTCGAAATTAATCTGAGACTGTTACCAAATTTTACTCATAGATAAGTCAAGTAAAGGGTTAGACTGAAAAATCAGAACTTAGACCTATACCAGAACTTAACAGTCATCAGAACATAATGTCTTAACTCGAACAAGGAATATCTATCTTAGTAAATACTCATACAAGTTCTTAGTTATGAACGTCAGAACTTAATCATCAGAACGTGTAACTAGAACTTGTCCTCAGAATTTGTGCAAAAGTGACACAATGACTGTTTATCTAAAATAACATAGACCACCACAGAAATTTCATCATTCATATGGAGTGATGTGTGTGTGCATTAAGCTAAATAACAGACAAAGAGTAAAGTCTGATCTACTTCAGTACATCTTAGAAATAAGTCATAATTAAAATTTTGCTAAAGAGCTGTCATTATCCTGAAACCTACTGATAAATGAGTTCATGCATGAGTCCACCTCAACTGTTTTTGTGCTAATTTTATGCATCTTTTGAAATTCTATTTTACAGTGGCTTCTCAGTGTAAGTGAGTCACGACTGTTTATCAGAATTTATGCTATTATCAGAGTATTTCTCCAGTAATCATAGAGTGTGAACAGTCACCAAGAAAATATTTTGCTTTTCTAATGCATATTTACTTAATACCAGCAATGCACTTGGGTCGTCCCATTCACATTTTTACTCTAGATCTCAAAGGAGTACCTGATATTATTCTTTGATTCTTTTTCTTTTTCTATTGATAAGTGAGGTTTATCAGCACTTAGTACATTCAGCAGCTTTACTAGAATCAGAACTTAAACAGATGAGTAGCATTATTCTAATTTGGGACTTAGTAATAAGATGAATAAAGTAAACTAAACTAAGCTCAAGTATCAGAATTTGCTTGTGTCATAAGATTTCCACAGAAATAATTACTTCTTTCATGGGATCATTTGTTTATTGAAGACTAGTAGATCAGTATCTAGCACAGTTATCCTCATAGGATTGAATAGTTACTGAAACAGACATATCACTTATCAAAGTTTAGAAACATATATCAGACAACAGTCAGTACTTAAAGACATTTATCAATTAATGCACAGAATATACAAAGAGATTAATTTTGTAAATACTGATCATAAAGTCTGATAACATAGAACAAGTTTAAGCAGATTTAGAGAAAGAACCTGAAATCATTCCAAGTTCATTTACCAATTTTGAAAAGGTAGCTTCACACAGTGGTTTTGTGAAGATATCTGCTACTTGCTGATCTGTGGGAACAAAATGCAATTCCACTGTACCTTCATCCACATGTTCCCTGATGAAATGGTACCTGATGCTAATGTGCTTTGTCATAGAGTGTTGAACTGGATTACCTGTCATAGCAATAGCACTTTGATTATCACAGTAAATAGGGATTTTGAAATATGTTAACCCATAATCCAGTAACTGATTCTTCATCCAGAGAATCTGTGCACAGCAGCTTCCTGCAGCAATATACTCTGCTTCTGCAGTTGATGTGGAAATTGACTTTTGTTTCTTGTTATACCAAGAAACCAACCTGCCTCCAAGAAATTGGCAGCTACCACTTGTGCTTTTCCTGTCTATTTTGCAACCTGCAAAATCTGCATCTGAGTAACCTATTAATTTAAAATCTGATTCTCTAGGATACCATAATCCTAGATCAACTGTTCCTTTAAGATACTTAAAGATTCTTTTTACAGCTGTTAAGTGAGGTTCTCTTGGATCTGCTTGAAATCTTGCACAAAGACAGGTAGCAAACATGATATCTGGTCTACTAGCAGTTAGATAGAGAAGTGAGCCAATCATACCTCTGTAATCAGTAATATCTACTGAATTACCAGTATCCTTATCCAGTTTTGTTGCAGTGGCCATGGGAGTGGATGCACTTTAACAGTCTTGCATTCCAAATTTCTTCAGCAAGTTTCTGGTGTATTTAGATTGACAAATAAAAGTTCCTTCTTCACTCTGCTTGACTTGAAGGCCCAGAAAATAACTAAGTTCTCCCATCATACTCATCTGATATCTTGACTGCGTTAGTTTGGCAAACTTTTTGCACAGTTTGTCATTTGGAGACCCAAAAATGATATCATCAACATAAATCTGGATCAAAAGTAAGTCCTTGCCATGGTTGAGATAGAACAGTGTTTTGTCAATAGTTCCTCTGTTGAATCCACTTTCCAGAAGAAACTGAGCTAAAGTCTCATACCATGCTCTAGGAGCTTGCTTAAGTCCATAAAGTGCTTTATCAAGCCTGTAGACATAATCTGGATGTTTGGAATCTACAAAGCCTGGAGGTTGTTCAACATATACTTCCTCTTCCAATTCTCCATTGAGAAAAGCACTTTTCACATCCATTTGAAAGACAGTAAACTTTTTGTGAGCAGCATAAGCCATGAATATCCTTATGGCTTCTAACCTAGCAACTGGAGCAAATGTTTCATCATAGTCAATTCCCTCCTGTTGAGAATATCCTTTTGCAACCAGCCTTGCTTTGTTCCTTACAATTATGTCATCACTGTCAGTTTTGTTTCTGAATACCCACTTTGTACCAACAACCGATCTACTCTTAGGTCTTGGCACTAAGGTCCAGACTTTGTTTCTTTCAAATTCATTCAACTCTTCCTGCATTGCTTGCACCCAATCAACATCTTGAAGAGCTTCTTCCACTTTCTTTGGCTCAGACTGAGAGAGAAAAGAATTGTAAAGACATTCATTCGAAGTACCTGTTCTAGTTCTGACACCTGCCTCAGGATTTCCAATTATCAAATCAGGTGTATGTGATTTTGTCCACTTCCTTGCAGATGGAAGATTTTCTCTAGAACTGGATGCTCCCCCATGATTCATGCTGTCTTCGGTTTCATTTTCTGATACTCCCCCTGAAACTATGCTCTCTGAGTTGGATCCTTCAGTATTTAGATTTTCAGTACTGTCAGTACTTGGCTTATCAGAACTTGACGAATCAGAATTTGAAGAGCCAGATGTATGTTCTGATGCTTCTTGAGATGTGATAATATCTTGAGTATGCTCCCCCTGCATTGGTGCATCTTCCTTTGACGTAGTCACCACAGTTTCAATAACATCAGAGTTTAATCCATCAGAATTTACAGTATCAGGACTTAGACTGTCAGGACTTGAGGTATCAGAATATGAATCTTCATTTTCAAATCTCAGCTGATCATGATCAATGCAATCTTCAAGTCCAGTGATCTTCTTGTCATCAAAAGAGACATTGATAGATTCCATGACCACTTTTGTTCTCAAATTATAGACTCTGAAGGCTTTTGTAGAAAGTGGATATCCCACAAAGATTCCCTCATCAGCTTTTAAATCAAACTTGGATAGCTGTTCAGGATGAGTCTTGAGAACAAAACACTTACATCCAAATACATGAAAGTATTTGAGATTTGGCTTCTTGTTCTTCACCATCTCATATGGTGTTTTTCCATGCTTGTTAATGAGTGTTGCATTTTGAGTAAAACAAGCAGTCTGCACAGCTTCAGCCCAGAAATTGGTTGGAAGCTTTGCTTCTTCAAGCATTGTTCGTGCAGCTTCAATGAGAGTTCTATTCTTCCTTTCAACAACTCCATTTTGCTGTGGAGTTCCAGGAGCAGAAAATTCCTGCTTTATTCCATGATTTTTGCAGAACTCTTCCATTATCAGATTCTTGAATTCAGTGCCATTATCACTCCTCAAAATTTTCACAGAATCTTTGATCAATTTATCCAGATGTTTGACATGATCAATCAGGATAGATGCAGTTTCACTTTTTGTGTGCAAGAAATACACCCATGTGTATCTGGTGAACTCATCTACTATGACCAACGCATATTTCTTCTTTGCAATAGACATGACATTCACTGGACCAAATAGATCAACATGAAGCAGATAATAAGGCTCAAGAATTGATGATTCAGTCTTGCTCTTGAACGAAGATTTTCTTTGTTTAGCCTTCTGACATGAGTCACAAAGACCATCAGGAACAAACACTGATTTTGGCAGTCCTCTCACAAGATCTTTCTTGATCAGTTCATTTATCTTGTTGAAGTTTAAATGAGAGAGTTTCTTGTGCCAATTCCAGCTTTCTTCAGTTGAGGCTCTACTCACTAAACAGATTGCAGAACCATCAGAACTTGTTGAAAGCTTAGCTTCATAAATGTTACCACGCCTGAATCCCTTCAGAACAATTTTTTCTTTAGATTTACTAACTATTTCACAATGTTCTGCAAAGAAATCAACATGATAACCTCTGTCACAGATTTGACTTATACTCAGTAAGTTGTGTTTAAGTACTGAGACCAGAGCTACATCTTTAATGATGACATTCCCAAGATTGATATTGCCATATCCCAAAGTTTTTCCAATGTTGCCATCTCCATAAGAAACACTTGGGCCAGCTTTCTCCACAAAGTCTGATAGCAGGGCCTTATTTCCAGTCATATGTCCTGAACATCCACTGTCCAGAACTAAAATATTTTTCCTGTTGCCCTGCAATCAAAAAGACCACTAATTATTAGTTTTAAGGACCCAGACTTGCTTGGATCCTTTGGCCTTTTTAGGTTCGTTAACATTTGCAGCGGATTTAGCATCAGATTTTATGTTAACAGTTTTCTTATCAGAACTTATACTACCAGACTTTGAATCAGAACTTACACTAGAAGGAACAACAGAAACTTTCTTTAAAGAAGGTTTTATTTGATAATAATCATAGTACAAACTATGATATTCCTTACAAGTATAAATGGAATGTCATAAACTACCACAATGAAAACAAGGATTTTGTGGTTTGTATCTAACAGACTGACTCTTAACTCCTGACTTTGTAGATAAGGAGTTAATATTCTTATTCTTCCTGCAAAAAGAAGTCAGATGGTTAGAACTTCAACAGTTATGACATGCTTTCCTAGGAGCATCAGGAACAGATTTATAGTTATTGCTTTTATTCACACCTTCCTTTCCATTCCTGTTTTTCCTAGGTGATTTTACCTTGTTTGCATTCTTAACATCTTTCAGCTTATGCTTAAGCTGCTTCTTTGTCATTAAGCCTATGTTAACTTCAGCTGTCTTTTCATGTTTTAGTTTGTCAGAAGCTAATTCCTTTTTAACTTCTGATTTCTCATTTTCAGATTTTTCAGTTACAAACTTAACAGGTTTTAACTTCGGCTTTCGCTTATCAACAGGCTTAATTTCTACAGTTCCTTTTTCATTTTTATTTTCTCCATAGCCTAAGCCCTCTTTCCAGTTTCCACTGCTTAGCAAATTTTGAGTTGTTTTGCCAGAGTTAGTCCAAGTTCTGATAATCTCTCTCTCCTTTTCTAACTCAGTTTTTAGAGATTCATTCATTTTTAGCACTTCATCCCTAACATAAAAAGCATCATCTCTATCCTGCTGAGTTTGATGGAACATGACTAACTCTTTTTCTAAGAAATCATTTCTTTTCCTAAAAGCAAGATTTTCAGAAGTTAATCTTTCACATGTTAAAGTTTGATCTCTATAACTAACAAACATGGTTTTAAGATATCTTCTCAACTAATTAATATCATCAGTATGAAAAGCATAAGTAGTCTGAGGTACCTTTGTTTCAGCAGCTTCAGAACTGCTCTCAGAACTTGATTTATCAGCATTTGCCATCAATGCATAGTTCTCCTCACTTTCAGAGTCTGAGGTGTCTGTCCAGCTTTTCTGCTTTGTGACAAGAGCTTTGCCTTTGTCACTCTTGGTCTTCTTGCAATCAGGAGATATGTGGTCTTTCTCACCACAATTATAACATTTAACATTAGCGTAATCTCCTATGTCAGACTTTCCTCCTCTTCCTTCAGATCTTCTGAAATTCTTCTTTTCAGAACTTATGCCTTTTCTGGAAAACTTCTTTCCCTTCCTGAACTTCCTGTATGCAATCTTTGTGATTCCTTTCACCATAAGAGCACACAGCTTCATGATCTCCTCATCAGCATTAGTTTCAGGCAAACTTTCAGACTCTGAGTCATCATCACTCTCAGAACTTGATGACTCAGTATCAGACTTTATGATAAGAGCTTTACCCTTGTCTTTCTTTGAGGAAGGTGGTTTGGGGGATTCCTCTTCAGCCTTGAGAGCAACTGTCCTTGACTTTCCTCCTTTCCTCTTGCTTCTTTGTTCCATCTCAAGTTCATGAGTCTTGAGCATTCCATAGATTTCATCAAGAGTTGTTTCATCAAGATTGTAGTTGTCTCTTATTGTTGTTGCCTTCAAATCCCAACATTCAGGAAGAGCTAACAGGAATTTAAGGTTTGTATCTTCAAGATCATACTCCTTATTTACTAATGACAAGTCATTCAAGAGTTTGACAAATCTATCATATACATCAGTCAATGACTCATTAGTCCTAGAGTCAAAGTGTTCATACTCTTGAGTGAGTATTGTCTTCCTGTTCTTCTTAACTGTTTTAGTTCCTTGACACCTTGTCTCCAGTGCATCCCATATCTCCTTAGCAGTCTTGCAGTTGATTACCCTGTTTGACATTACATTATCAATGGCACTATGCAATAAGTGTCGTACCTTGGCATCCTTAGCAATAGATGCTATATCTTCAGCAGTGTAATCACTCTTTTCCTTTGGTACGGTCATTGCTGCTTCACCTGCAACTACAACAGCGAGCTTGGTAGGTTTGTGAGGCCCTTCCTTGATTCTATCAAGGTATTCTGGATCTGTTGCTTCCAGAAACATGGTCATCCTTACCTTCCATATGGGATATTCAGATGGTCTCAATATGGGAACTCTGATAGTCTCATAACGACTCTGAGTTGATGTCTTTGATGATTCCTCAGTTTTGGTAGGCTTAGTTGGAGTTTCTGTGTCAGACATGATTGTGTTTGGATCTTTAACTGTATGTGTGTTAACAGAAGGCTCTGATACCACTTGTTAGGTCACACTTTCACTGTAGAGGGGGTGAATACAGTGTTTATTACAATCAAATCAAACTTCAAGAACTTATGTAACAGAAAACAAACTTTATTTAAACGATAAACTCTGTTACAATCTGGAACTGTTATCTCTCAGTGATGAACAAAATATCACGAGAGCTGCTAGGGTTATAGTAAATAATATTCTCGATTATAATAACACTTATAGTGTAAACCCTATGTCTGTGTTTATATACTACACAGTTACAAGATAATCGCTAATCGATATGGAATATAATTCTGCTTCCTAAAATATATCAATCAGATATCTTCTATTCCAAGTATTCCATTCTTCACGGAATTCCTTCTTCATGCATATCTCTTCTTATGTTTATCTTGATCTTCTTAACTTTAATCAGCTACTGTCCTTATCTGATCGTCCTTCAGCACTTAAGTTCTGATATCTATCTCCTGATGCTTATCTCCTGATAATCATAAGTACTGATATCCCTTAAGTTCTGACTTCCAGTATAAGTACTAATTTGTTCTGTTCAAATAAAATCTGAAATCTAAACATAAAACATATTAGCCATGACATTATCAAATATATCTAACACAGAGCCACCACAAAATCATCTTCAACATATGGACATGAAGCTGGTTAGGTTGAGACTGAGTTTTCTATTTTGGACTATACTAGTACACGCTACATTAAGCTTGTCACCACAAACAAGTACAAACTCAACATGTGCACAATTGGGGCTAAGCGCTAACAAATAAGTTATAAATCACGTTAACAGCGAACATTCCCAAAAAAAAAAGCAATATCAATAAGAATTGAAACTTTGACGATTAAGAAAGGGATAAAATTACCATAGAGCCATCTAAAATCGTCTTCAACATATCCGGGAAATGACCGTGATCAGGTTGAGACTGAGTTTTTTTATTTTAAACTATCCTAGTACAAAGTATCTTAAGCTTGTCACCGCAGACAAGTAACAACTCAACATGTGCACAATTGGGGCTTAGCGCTAACAAACAAGTAGCAAATCACATTAACAGCGAACATTCCGGAGAAGTAAAATTAATCACATTTAGCAAACAACATCTCTGGCAGGTTTATAAATAATGTTAATTGCCAGATTAAGTCTCATTTTAAACATTAGCACAATGGTATGTGCTCATATCATTATAAATGGTTGATGAAGAATTATAATAATCATATGAAAAACTAAAAATAATCATATGAAAAACTAAGCGTCACCTAGAACATGCATTAGTGCAAATGAGAAGCAGAGTATGGATTTGCTACATAAAATATAGTGCGAAGATGTTTTCATTCCAAGGTAAAGCCCTACCGGTTTTAAATTTTATATTCCAAGACTGTATTCATTTCTGCACACACTTAATTAGGTTTTGTCAATTGGAGGAAAAAAGAATAATAAATTAAGAAACGGGAGAAAATCCCAAACCATCTCTCATTTAGCTTGCCATTCAGTTTTTAATTTTTCCAAATAAAGCATTTGTATTAGTTTGTATAGATTGCTCAGTATTTTGCAGGTCAAAGTCAAGCAGCTCAGAATCATACCTGTACAGTGTTTGCTGTCCAAGAGCACCAACTTGTTTGAGATGGCAGTCTGGCACGCTTTCACGATACCACCAGATCGGACCAATCAGTCTTCACTGTCAGGGATTTCTAGAACCGAACTCCAAGACATGCCTAGAAGATAATGTGGTGTCATGGATTGGTAGATGCACACTAAAACAGATTAATACACATCACATCTACAATGCAGAAACAATAAGCATCGGAATAGTTCACACGGTTACGTTAAGCACCTGGAAGAAATAGGTCACAAGAAATGACGACCATAGATGCGCGCATTCAGGGGGTAGATATAGTCGACGATAAAGAAAGGATAAATTTATTCATCATAGAGCCATCTTAAATCTTCACCAACATATCCGGGAAATGACCCTGGCGAGTTTTCTATTTTAAACTATCCAAGTACACACTATCTTAACTATGCGCAATTGGGGCTAAGCGTCAACAAACAAGTTCTAAACCACGTAAACAGAGAACATTCC
Organism: Apium graveolens; assembly: GCF_009905375.1. Classification (NCBI taxonomy): domain Eukaryota; kingdom Viridiplantae; phylum Streptophyta; class Magnoliopsida; order Apiales; family Apiaceae; genus Apium; species Apium graveolens. The sequence goes on along the minus strand of NC_133657.1, from coordinate 160,013,488 downwards.
TTTATGATATCTTAGGTCGGAGGCTCAGATACAATATGCTTGTGGTTTGAGAGATATCAGAAGCTATACCTCTATCTAATTAAGAGCTTCTATTTTTAATTCAATGAGATAAATCCATAGCAATCAACAAGATAACGAAATCCAGAATAGCTAAATTTGCGGCAATTAACATGATAATGTATACAAGAAAAAGTAATATAAATTAGCTGACTTCAACAATTGTAAGTTGCATTTGCATATTTCATAGACATGTGACACGGATACCTGTCTGTTTCGTTTCGCGCTTCAATGGATCAACTTAATGGAGGAGATGATTTTTCCTTGATGCCGGAACCGCCACAATTCATATATCCTTTTTCAACCTGCCAATGTAAGTTGACCAATGACAGAAAATAAAATTATGCTAAGTGCCACTGTACAAAACTTTTGTGATTAGGCCAACTTTGTGCCCTTACCAGATTCATGTCCACTTGTGTTTTTCACAATAAATTGAGTTCTTTAAACTTTTGTACACATAACAAATTGCTTCCTTGCTACAAGATCGAGTCAAATATACATTACAAATCACTTTTTTTCCAAATAAAACTACATAAAGGAGAGCCATTTTTTTACTAAATAAATAAAGGAGAGTTTTGCTTAATATATTATAGGCTGCACATGACAGGTACTAAATAAATAAAGGAGAGTTTTGCTTAACATATTATAGGCTGCATATGACAGGTACATGCAAAAGGAAAAAATAAGGGCACAGATTACACGACAGGTACTTTCCAGGAAAAACGTAAAGGCAGTTTAACATTTCCTCCTGAGATCTACAAAAGCCCATTCAGATTCAGATCTTCCGTAAAGCATTCTAGAAGTATTTTTCTCAGTATTTGCTTGATGGATGCTTATAACTTTGAGGCAATCGCCAAAGTTAATCAGAAAATAGTAATTAATTAATTTGTTTAATAAAAAAAAGAGGAAGCAATTACAATAATAATTTAACAGCATAAGAGCATAAACATATTCCTCCGGCTAAAATACTTAAGCTAGAAAAACTGATTGTGGATAAATGTTGTAGTGCGAGTGTGCAATTAATAGCGGGTCCATCACTTTTTCCGAGAAAAATACAGATCGAGGATGAATATGTCAAAGCCAGTGACGGGCATGGGCACTAGGGAGGGAACGGATTGAGCATAAAGGTTACCCACTCCAGTTGTACCAATACATCAACATAATACTGCATGTTGTAGGTGTAACAGTTGCATTGCATTGATGTGCGCATTCAGGGGATAAATATTGTCGATGATAAAGAAAGGATAAATTTATTCATCATAGAACCATCTAAAATCTTCACCAACATACCCGGGAAATGACCCTGGCGAGTTTGTTATATTCAGCTATCCTAGTACAAAATATCTTAAGCTTGTCACCGCAGAAAAATAACAACTCAACATGTGCACAATTGGGGCTAAGCGTCAACAAACAAGTTCTAAACCACGTAAACAGAGAACATTCCCAAAAAGAGTAAAATTTTAACACATTTAGCAAACAACATTTGTGACGGGCATATAATTAATCCTGACTCTGTTGCAGATCAAGTCTCATTATAAACTATGTGCTCATATCTACTGATTGATGGCGGATAAAAAAAAATTAAAATCATCATATAAAAAACTAGGCATCACCAAGAACATGCATTAGTTGAGGAAATGAGAAGCAGAGAACCGTAATTCAGCTTTGATTCGCAACATAAAATAAAGACCGGAGATGTTTTCAGTCCAAGGTAAAGCCCTACCGGTCAAAGACTGTTCATTTTTGCACACAATTAATTAGGTTTTGTCATTTAGAGGCAAAAAAGAATAATAAATCAAGAAACGGGAGAAAATCCCCAACCATCTCTCATTTAGCTTGCCATTCAGTTTTAAACTTTTCCAAATAAAGCATTTGTACTAGTTTGTACTATACTTGTAAGATGAAAAGCAGGTTCTCAAGAATCCAAATTTTTGCATAGTGAATAATGTTAGTGCCTCACCACATGTTAAGCCATTTCAACCCACTAAAGCATATTTCAAAAGGCAAGTTACTCACAACTTGGATAAATTATGGTTTGACAAACTAAGATAAAATTTGACGAAAACCAGAAAATTATGACCAAATTTATGAACAAGTGGAATATACAACCTTTGGTTCCTAGAGGATAAAGAGCCTCCATTCACTAATTACAGATCATTTAACCAACTAATTGAAATCTAATATCTATCATCAAGAAGCATGAAAAACACTATTCAACACGCATAAATACAGGTCCTATGGTTTGAAAAAGTCACCACTTAATCATGCTCATTCTACAGAGTAAAGTAAAATACGAAATACTATTTCGCGGGATTTCAGTACTTTTCATGCAATATGCAAATCTAATTTGGAATGCCACCAGCTTCTCCTTATTTGCAACGTCACAATTATATTAATCTTCGATAAATATATACGCTTGAGCAAATAAAAACATCCAGGGTAGGTTAGGTTCCATATTCTGATAGATATGCTATGATCTAAACTTCACAAACATAGATCATTTCCTCCTAAAACTATTATTCATGGATGTTTTATCACAACATTTTAACCCCGTTTCGGAGGCAGGCAACATTGACGGTTTCATGATTTGCTTTTACAGAAAGGCATCTAGCCAGTGACCAGCTTAGAATAATTTAAAGAATAACAGCTAAAAGTTAAAACCATAACAATCCCATAGGAGAGCAACTCAGCATTGTTATCCGTAACATCTAAGGCCTTTCATGAGTAGAATTAAAGATTAAAGGCCTTAATGTTAGCATGCCAACATGTTCTAGATTTCTCAAAAATTATCTCCCACATTGGTGAAAAATAAAAACATAATGTTCTTCAGATAGTAACAGTTCTAGTACATTGCTTGTCCCTTCGGGGACATCCGATAAAATTGGAACAATACAGAGAAGATTAGCATGGCCCCTGCGCAAGGATGACACGCACAAATCGAGAAATGGTCCAAATTTTTTTGCCAACTAAAAAATCTATGAAATGGAACATAATGTTTTGGTCGAAACTAGCCAACAAAATGTTTTTTGCAACTATCCAACAATAAAGAAACCACCATACTTCGAGATTTTCTTAGTGATCGAATCCATAAGGTATCGTAAGATACATATATACATATATATATATACATATTATTATATATAGACGAAACATTAAAAGTGGTACTCAACTTATTTTACCTTATTACCCTTACTTGGTTATAAAATTTAAATAAATTAGATTATTTTAAAATCATTTACATAAAATATTATATATCGTTGCTATAACTGTTTTTTTATCAGGCACCCCAATTTCTATACACTTCTCACCCGACATCCTAATCATCTCCGTTCTTTACGTGAACCCCTGCCACACTGCTTTCACTTTTTTTGGTTAAGTCTGACACTTAATTCTTAAATATGTAATTTATCTAAATTATGTGTTGTTTTTATTTAATTATCATTACTCAATCATTTTTTATTTAATTTTGGTACTCCCCGGAGTATTTTAATTTATTTTAAAAATTTACTCAAAACAAAAAATACTAGAATAAATTAAATATTAAAAAAATAAGTAATATGATAATATATATTAGAAAGGACCCTTGCCATGATAAAAGCAAGTACAAATCAATCTTAATTTAATACATATTACTACTAGTTTTAGTTATATAAGAAGTCTTGGGGATTACATATATAATAATACTAAAAACTATTTCAGTTTTAAGCAGAAACTATTCTCCGCACCTGTATGCACTAATCGCACAATATACCAGTTGAATCGACCAACTTGTGCGGCATTTTAATTCTCAAATGAAATACAATTAATCGACTAACTTGTGCTTTAACTGTATTGAGCCTAAAGGTTAACACTCTCTAGTTGTAGTAACACTTCAACATAATACTGCGTGTTATATCGTAGAAGCAACAGTTAGATTGCTTTCACGCGCGCATACAAGGGGTCGACACTTTCTTTCATTTGGTTTGAGGCACAGAGGGATATAGTTAACGATAAAAAAGGGATAAATTTATTCATCATAGAGCCATCTAAAATCTTCTTCAACATATCAGGGAAATGACCCTGGTCAGGTTGAGACTCAGTTTTTTATTTTTAAACTATCCTAGTGTCACCACAAGGTGCAGACAAGTAACAACACAACATGTGCACAATTGAGGCTAAGCGCCAATAATCAAGTTATAAATCACGTAAAAAGCGAACATACCCAAAAGTGTATAATTTTATCACATTCAGTGATTCAGCAAATGACATTTGTGGCGGGCTTATAAATATTGTTAACTGTGTTCCAGATCAAGTCTATTATAAACATTAGCACCATGGTATGTGCTCATATCTATTGATTGATGGTTGACGAAGAATTATAATCATCATATAAGAAACTAAGGGTCACCAAGAACACGCATTAGTGCAAATGAGAAGCAGAGAACCGTAAGCACCAAAAATTCGACATGTGTTCGCTACATAAAAATAAAGTCCGGAGATGTTTTTATTCCAAGGTAAAGCCTTACCAGTCAGTATTAAAATTTATATTCCAAAACTGTATAAATCCCCAACCATCTCTAATTTAGCTTGCCATTCAGTTTTGATTACAAACAAAGCATCTATATTCGATTGTATAAATTGCTCACTAGCCTGCAGGTCAAAGGCAACCAGCTCAGAATCATACCTGTACAGTGTTTGCTGTCCAAGAGCAACTTGTTTGAGATGGCAGTCTGGCACGCTTTCTGGATACCACCAGATCCGAACAATCTGTCTTCACTGTCGGGGACATCTAGAACTCAGCTCCAAGACATACCTAGAAAAGATAGTGTTTTTCCATAGATTAGTAGATGCACACTAGAACAGATTAATACACATTTACATTGCGGAAATAATAAGCATTGGCATAGTTCACACAGTTAAGCATACGGATAGGTTATATGATTCAAGTGCCCTACGACCTTAACAAAATTAAATTTCATTCTGGATTTATCCGAAGGAAGAAATAGGTAACAAAAAATGACAAACACATACGTTTTCCTGAAATATGAAAAGGGTCATTTTTAAAAATTTTAACGTTACGACAAACTGTATAGTAGCTTCCGTAATTTTGGACCTATTCTGGTCCGTCCAAATATAATGACACATTGACGAAGTCCCCTTGACTGGATATATACGGGTCAGATAGCCTTGTCTTGTAACCTTCTTTCCTCGCGCTCGATATGCATATATATAGTTCGATAAGCCTAAGCCAAATGATATTTTTTTCGAGAATTCTAGAGACCGAAATTTCGACACCAGTAGGATCCATAAATAAACACAACCCTGGCTAATAATCTCTGCACGAGATACTCACCGCATCGCTGATTGCGAAAAGCGTGCAAGGCAAAAGCAGTTTAAAAAAAGAATGTGCAACACATTATTTAGGGCTTCGGCCCTCAATATCCTTGCGCTTGGGGCAGTGATGCGGCTACTGAAGTTTACTAATTTAGATGCGTCAATTGATGGTTGAAAACTATTTCCAAACACCATCTTTGGCCATGTGCCATCGAGAATTTTTGGAAGGGCTCCCTTCTAATCCAGGGTGAATCCCTACAACTCTAGTTTTAAATATTTAATTGTTCATTAAAATCTGTTGGAACAAACGAAACAGATTGAAGTATTAACTATTAAATTGTTCATTAAGATCCCTTTTTGCAAATTGTCTAAATATCTAGAGAATAGATATCAGTCCAGAATGTATCATATCTGAATGGGACTAATGTCAAGATAAAAGTATAAACCCGGGATAAAGGGAGCTTGTAAATAAAAAGAAAATGCAAATAATTCAATGTTCGTGCAAGCTGAAGCAGCCGAAAAGTAAATTGGATTTTATGCTTAAGATCCCATTTTGCAAATTGTTTAAATATCTAGAGAATAGACATAAATCCAGAATGTATCAACTCTGAATGGGACTAATTGAAAGTTAATATAAAGTATAAACCCAGGATAAAGGGAGCTTGTAAATATAAACATAATACAAATAATTCAATGTGTGTACAAGCTGAAGCAGATTGAGGACTGGTTTTTATGCTAGTGTTGTCTATTTAGTTTATACTTATACAATGATGCAATCACAAAAGTTCTTGTGATTTTGTTTTAAAAGCAATAATACAAAAAGATTTAGCAGCATTCTAGTATAACCATGTTCATCTAGATAATCAATAAATTTGGAACAAAAGACTGTGGGATAAACTTCAATTTTGAGTGTGCAATTACTAGTTGGTGAATCAGTATTTTGGAGAGATACAAATCAATAATGATGTCAAAGGACAGCAGAACACTTTTTAGTTAAATAGGCAGACTATGTATATTGCAACAAGTTTATTTTTGTCCCTCATCGAGGTCTATGAGAATGTCTGATTTTAGGTGTTGTATAAAAGCAGAGCTGGCCTATGGTTATAGGCATACCTTTCTCGGCCTTTTGGCTAAGATCAAGTGTAGTATCTGTTCTTATCAGTTTAATATCTGATATGTGGGCCACTGGCCCACACGATATTAAATTAATTTTTTTAGGGGGGCGGCCCACCACAATAGCTTGCTATTGGGGTCTTCACGAGTCGCCCAAGTGTTGCACTACTGCTTAGGCCTGGCTCACCCCACCAAAACAAAGCTCAATGTTCTAAAGGATAAGGTTCACAGCCTTCGTAACAATTTAAACATTTATTTTCATAAACAACATTCTAAATAATCTGGGATACCTGCTTGCTTGGAATGAATATGGTCCCTGACTCTTCTACCTTTAATTTGCCATATCTGCAATCATCAACTACTTGAATAGTCCATCAAACGGAGCATACATGTCTACAATCATGTTTTGGCCTTGCAGTCATTTTTCACTTGGAATCAAGGACGCGGAGGTAGGAAACTTTGAACGATCCTGTTCCAGTATGGTCTAACATGTTTTTATATTTCATTGAATACGGTATTTGGCTGCCATCTGCTCTGTGATAAAAAATCTCCAGTGTTACATAGATTAACATGCATAGCAAATCTAAACATACAATTAAATCAAGTTTCTTCACTATCTAGGCTAGAACACAAAATCATATAACAAATTTTAAATCCATGAAGCATTCTATTAGTATTTTTCTCGGTATTTGCTTGATGGGTTCATAAAACTTCGAGGCAATCACCAAAGTTAATCACATTAATAGTCATTAATTTTATAAGATTAAAAAGAAAAACAATTACAATAAGAATTCAACAGCATAAACATATTCCCCCAGGTAAATTCCTTATGCTAGAACTGATTGTGGAAAAACTGTGCAATTAATAGTTGGTCCATGGGCACGAAGAAGGGAACGGATTGGGCATAAAGGTTAACCCTCTGCAGTTGTAGCAATACATCAACATAATACTGCATGTTATATAGTATTGCATTACATTGACGCGCGCATGCAAGGGGGTCGACTCTTTCTTTCATTTGGTTTGAGGCACGGAGAGATTTAGTTTTTCCAAAAATTACTAACTTATTGTAAGAAACAATGAACTGATATGGTTTTCCAAATTTTACTACTTTCCCAACTTTATAGGTCAAACAACCTAGTCTTGGGTTACCTAAAATACCCGTTGTTTAAAATACAAGTTCAAACTTATTTTCTCATCAATTCTCTAGTCTTGAAGCTCGTATTAATCCTCTCTAAAATCTTTCGTTACTGATATTAGCGTCAATAAAATGAAACATGGTAAACAAAATATAAAATAATGCATCTGACTGGAATCAATATAGGTCACTATTGCACATCATTAGACAGAGAGATAAACTGTTGAACAGTGATAAAATTATGCATCGGACTGGAATCAATATAGGTCACTATTGCACATCATTAGACAGAGATATAAACTGTTGAACAGTGATACTGTTACCTGCTTTTGCGGGTCGGCTAGTTAACTCCTTGGACGCGAGTTTTTTCTAGTGCTTCAAACAATGTATCCGTCATTTCTTTCTCAAGATTACTTGTCAAGATATGAACTCCAAAAAGTATAGGACTAAAAAAGAATAATACAGCAAGTGTAATCCACTGATGCTGCACACAGTGGTGAAGTTTTGGCCGACTTCTATCATCCAGAAGATGTCTTGCACTGTCATGCAAATCAGAAAAATGTTTGTTAAGCACCAGCACAATATAAGCTTTTATACAACATGTGATAACTTTAACTGATTTAATATGCAGAATCACCAAGGTGACTCGAAGTACAAATCAACTGCACGGAAACAATACAACTCTATTGACAAGAATGTAAATATTTTAGAAAACCACTATTTTTAATACGGAGGTGGTTGTAGATTTCAAAACAAAAAAGGAGTTTGCTGTAATAAACTTTGAGCTCACAGACGATCGATCAATGTAAAGTTTAAAATGGACAACAATAAAGATTCATATCATATAAATTATAAATCTGTTGTGTAAGATTAATACCGACAATTAGACCTTTTGACCTGTTGCAAGTACAAACAGGGTAACTCCCAATCTTAATGACTAAACACATATGCCCCGACCAAAAGGCAGAGCCTAAGTAGTTCCAAATAAAAATAATTAGACAATGTCTTTTATTAATATCTTGGATCGACTCCCAAGGTTGGACCTGGTTGAGGTTATTCTATCCGGCTTCGTCTTTCGAAATAGGACGCAGCAAGAGCCTCAAATTCTTGGCCCGGGGGGGTTAAACTATGCTGATCTGACATCAATGTGTCATGAAACAAAACAACCATTATTTTTAAAGTTTCCCAAACATGAAAAGGAGAACAAAACCTTCTTAGTAACCAAAAAAATAGAGGGTTTATATATTCCAAATTGTCATTTTTTGTATTATTTTTTATAAACACATAGATGATGACTATTTTTTTTATAAACACATAGATTATAAATCTCATTACTACAAAACACATAGATAAATATAAATTACCAAAAAAAATAGATCACATGAATATTCACACTGTCCCTTCCAGTCAAAAGATTCAAAGGGCAATGGCCCTTAGTATCACAATTTGGGGGGGAAAAACCAAAATCTCACAAGTAGCGAAATATGACCCTTTTTGTCACTCAGAAACGCACTTTTTATATGCTTTTTTACTAATTTTTAAATATGTTTTTTGGGCAAAAATTAATTTCTGAAAACGCCAGTCAATGATGCTTTAACCACTTGAACACCGTTTTTCAATGCGTGTATGGGAGCCAAATGCATAAGAAAAATGCGTGTTCTAAAATAACTCAGAGGCCCGTTTTCACGGCCCATTAAGAAAAACAAAGGTTTTATAAAAAGTCATAAAGGCATGGTTTTATTGCATTTCTATCAGACCATTTCCTCCCAAATTATGAGATCAATGGTCATTTTTCAGATTCAAAGCATTCTACCTCTTTAGATTCATTTAAGACTCTAATAACATAACAATAGAGCTCATCACATCATTGAACATAGAATACTTGCATTAATATATTATTATTCACGATGTAATTATGTAAATAAAAGTAGAAATATGAACTCTACACATCAATTTTATTAGGTAATACAATTCTCATTAATTACACTAATCTAAGTCAAAACAAGCTAAATTTAATTATGTGGATTTGTTTGATATAACGGGCTGCTATAATTATCGGGGTTTTTTAAATGTCTATAATATCCATACTATCTTCTTAAAACGAAACCAGGGATAATTCGTCAGTATGTATATTAATGTCGGAATAAAACAAAAAAATATATACACTATTCATTCGGGCTAAAAAAAAGATTTATACAACTAATCAATGAATAAAACAAAACAAAAATAAAAATATATTTAGACCAATTAAAAACAATAAAATATATACTTCTGTTCGGGCTAAAATAAAATTATATCATATATCATAAGCTCAAACAAATTAAATTAAATTATAAAGCTAAAAATAATGGGTTGGACTTGGTCGTAATAACGGGTCTTAGGCTAAAACAAAATAACGTGTACAATTGATCCGGTTTAAAATAAGACTTAAATTAAATTAAGGATAAATCGCACCATTTATCTAGGCTAAATTTACCTTTTAATTAAAACATAATTATAGTTTATCTACACACCTACAAATATCAAGCAAAACTTTATATTTCAGTATTATTGTTCTTTATAAAATACCTTTCATTTCAAAGATATTAGTAACATATGCATGTGTGTGTGTGTATACACATAATTATTATTAAATCAAATTATTAAAATTTTAAATGACAAATTTCATATATTATAATTCACGGTTCAATTTTTTTTTTTTTTTAAATATCTAATAATAAAAAATAAACTTTGCTTCGCACAAGTTCTAGTAAGCAAGAAGCACTAATAATGTAGTTAAGCAAGGACTTACATTTACATTTTTAAGTAAAACACTAGCATGTCACATAGTTGAGATCGATTGTATATGTCCTCACTCACATTGTCCCTCTTTAAAGATAAAAGATAAACACCAAACTCGAAATTTCTTAAAAAATATACACCATATAACACTAGCACAAACACACTAACATCTACTCCCTCCGTCCTCAATTCTTTACAGTGGGGGCTCAACTGAAGCTAATTTTGGTTGGTTAATCCGATCAGTTCATCGATGTAAAAACCCCTCCCCAAACCGTGCATTCCATTGCTGTCATTATATATATATATAGTTCTCGGGGGCTTGGCATGCACTTTAATTCTCTTATAAAATGTAGTTGCATAATTTTTTTTTTTAATTTTTTTCTTCTAAATAAAAATATAATGTTCAAATTTTTGTACAAAAAAAAAGTTTTAAAAATGAGTTACAAAACTATAATTTATAGTTGCCTTAAAATGCGTGTCAAGCATGTGAAAAATGAAAAAAATGTAAAGAAATGAGGGGGACGGAGGTAGTATCTCTTAAGCTAAATCATTACCAAAAAATAATTTCAATATCCAATCTTTTAAAATCAAATTTATGATTAGATATAATAGCAATAGTTGGTATATAAAATAGTTCAAGGTTTGAATCTTATTAACAACTTAAGTAATATTAAATTAAAATATTGTAATTAAAACACATGATCTATTTTATTGGGTCGGGTGGGTATATATTTTTTGGTTTATAAACCTATTTAAATTAAAGCCTAATTATTATTATAAATAGCTATTAGAATATAATGAAATATATATTTGGTTATACTTTTTTAAACGTACTTAATCTTTTAACAATCATAGTTAATAAAATAACAAAATAAAAATAAATAAAATAACAATTATTAAAAACAACTGTGCTATGTACGGGTTTGAGGCTAGTATATAATAATACTAAGAATTAGTTTAGTTCTAAGCAAAAACTATTCACCGCACCCGTATGCACTAATCGCACAATATACAAGTTTAGTCACTTGTGCCGTATTTTAATACTCAAATGAAATACAATTAATGGACCATATCCGTAAGTCAAATCTAGACACATGCCATAAGCCTTTTTGTACCATTTTATACCACGCCCTCTTAAACCTTGCAATTCCGCCTTCTATTTAATGCAGGACCGGCAATAAAGTGATCAAAGGTTTCTACTTGCACAAAATTGAGGTTTCCATCCTAGATTCTTATGTCGGAGGCTCAGATACAATATGCTTGTGACTTAAGTTTGAGAGATATCAGAAGCTATGCCTCTATCTAATTAAGAGCTGCTATTTTGAATTCAATGAGATAAATCCGTAGCAATCAACAAGATAACGAAATCAAGAATAGATAAATTTGCATCAAATAACATGATAAAGTATACAAGAAAAAGTAATATAAATTAGCCGACGTGAACAACTGTAAATTGCATTTGCATAGTTCATAGACATGTGAAACGGATACCTGTTTGTTTCGTTTCACGTGCATACACATGGATCAACTTCTTGGAGGAGATGATTTTTCCTCGATTCCGGAACAGACACAATATATGTATCCTTTTTAAACCTGCCCAAGTAAGTTGAAGAATGACATAATAAGATTATGCCAAGAATACAAAACTTTTGCGATTTAGCTAACTTTGTGGCCTAACCAGATTCATGTCCACTTGTGTTTTTTACCATATATTGTGTTCTTTAAACTTTTGCACACGTTAACAAATTGCTTCCTTGCTGCAGGATCGAGTCAAATATACATTACAAATCACTTTTTTTCCAAATAAAAGTACATAAAGGAGAGCTTTTTTTTAATAAATAAATAAAGGAGACTTCTGCTTAACATATTATAGGCTGCATATGACAGGTAAGTGCAGAAGGAAAAAATAAGGACAGATTACACGCTGAGCATGCAGGTAGTTTCCAGGAAAAGGTAAGGGCAGATTAACATTTCCTCGTGAGATATACAAAAGCCCATTCAGATTCATATCTTCTGTAAAGCATTCTAGTAGTATTTTTCTCAGTATTTGCTTGATGGATGCTTATAACTTTAAGGCAATCGCCAAAGTTAATCACAAAAATAGTCATTAATTAATTTATTTAATTGAAAAAAAGGAAGCAATTACAATAATAGTTTAACAGCATAAAAGCATAAACATATACCTCCGGCTAAAATACTTAAGCTAGAAAACTGATTGTGGATAAACGTTGTAGCGCGAGTGTGCAATTAATAGCGGGTCCATCACTTTTTCCGAGAAAAATACAGATTGAGGATGAATATGTCAAAACCAGTGACGGGCATGGGCACTAGGGAGGGAACGGACTGAGCATATAAAGGTTAACCCACTCCAGTTGTACCAATACATCAACATAATACAGCATGTTGTAGAAGTAACAGTTGCATTGCATTGATGTGCGCATTCAGGGGGTAGATATTGTCGACGATAAAGAAAGGATAAACCAGTGACGGGCATGGGGCACTAGGGAGGGAACGGACTGAGCATATAAAGATTAACCCACTCCCGTTGTACCAATACATCAACATAATACAGCATGTTGTAGAAGTAACAGTTGCATTGCATTGATGTGCTCATTCAGGGGGTAGATATTGTCGACGATAAAGATTGGATAAAATTTATTCATCATAAAGCCATCTAAAATCTTCATCAACATACCCGGGAAATGACCCTAGCGAGTTTGTTATATTCAACTATCCTAGTACACAATATGCACAACTAGGGCTAAGCGTCAACAAACAAGTTCTGAACCACGTAAACAGAGAACATTCCCAGAAAGAGTAAAGTTTTATCACATTTAGCAAACAACATTTGTGGCGGGCCTATGAATAATTCTGACTCTGTTGCAGATCAAGTCTCATTATAAACTATGTGCTCATATCTACTGATTGACGGCGGATAAAAAAAAATTAAAATCATCATATAAAAAACTAGGCATCACCAAGAACATGCATTAGTAGAGGAAATGAGAAGCAGAGAACCGTAATTCAGCTTTGATTCGCAACATAAAATAAAGACCGGAGATGTTTTCAGTCCAAGGTAAAGCCCTACCGGTCAAAGACTGTTTATTTGTGCACACAATTAATTAGGTTTTGTCATTTAGAGGCAAAAAAGAATAATAAATCAAGAAACGGGAGAAAATCCCCAACCATCTCTCATTTAGCTTGCCATTCAGTTTTAAACTTTTCCAAATAAAGCATTTGTACTAGTTTGAATAGATTGCTCACTATCCTGCAGGTCAAAGGCAAGCAGCTCAGAATCATACCTGTACAGTGTTTGCTGTCCGAGAGCGCCAGCTTGTTTGAGATGGCAGTATGGAAGGCTTTCGGGATACCACCAGATCCGACCAATCTGTCTTCACTATCCAGGACTTCTAAAACCCAACTCCAAGACATGCCTAGAAGATAGTGTGGGGTGTCATAGATTAGTAGATGCACACTAAAACAGATTAATACACATCTATAGTGCGGAAACAATAAGCATTGGAATAGTTCACATGGTTACGGTAAGCACCGGGATACGTCATATGATTCAAGTCCCGAAGGAAGAAATAGGTCACAAGAAATGACGATCATAGAAATATTTCCGGAGCCAGTTAACATGTGTTTTCCTTAAATATGAAAAAGGGTCATTTATACAAATTATAACATTACGCCAAATTGTACAGTAGTATCCGAAATTTTGGACCTATTCTGGTCCATCCAATATAATGACACATTGCGAACTCCCCTTGAGCGTGTACATCTAAGGCCTAGATAGCCTTATATTGTAACCTTCGTTCCTACCGTGCTCGGTAGGGATATCGATAATTTAATAAGTCTAAGGCAAAAAATTATTTTTTTCGAGAATTCTAGAGACTAAAATTTTTGTAACCAGCATACGGTTTACCTGCAAGTGTGCTTGGAGTGAATACGGTTTCCCTGCAGGCTAACCTCAGGCAGAACAGTAGAGCGACCATCTGATGATAGAAATCGTACTTCTTCCGTCCTTTATCACTGCTTTTTAAGACTGCCGGGGAAAAAATGATGCCCTCACTCTTCGGCTAGGGGCTGCTTTTTCACCGACCGCTCAGTGACGCTATTGGTGCAATAATTTTATCGCTCCTGAATTGTAGCAACCTGATAAATGCTTTATTTAAATGTCAGGATGCCGCCCGTCTGGGATCCATATGAATGGTAAGATATCATAAAGGAATTGTATTATATGACGAGCACAACAAAAAGAAAAGTTTCACCCCCAATAGCAAACAAGAAAAGGAATATAATTAAGCACATTAAATAAAGTTGTGGCTATGCGAACTAAGTGTTGGGAGGATGGAAGAGACACAACTTGTTTCAAATCTCAAATCTTTCAAGTGCATGTTTTAATCAGTTTTACTAGGCCCATTCAAGAAATATGTATTGCAACCGGTCACCATTCTAAACAATACTATACTTGTAAGATGAAAAGCAGGTTCTCAAGAATCCAAATTTTTGCATAGTGAATAATGTTAGTGCCTCACCACATGTTAAGCCATTTCAACCCACTAAAGCATATTTCAAAAGGCAAGTTACTCACAACTTGGATAAATTATGGTTTGACAAACTAAGATAAAATTTGACGAAAACCAGAAAATTATGACCAAATTTATGAACAAGTGGAATATACAACCTTTGGTTCCTAGAGGATAAAGAGCCTCCATTCACTAATTACAGATCATTTAACCAACTAATTGAAATCTAATATCTATCATCAAGAAGCATGAAAAACACTATTCAACACGCATAAATACAGGTCCTATGGTTTGAAAAAGTCACCACTTAATCATGCACATTCTACAGAGTAAAATAAAATACGAAATACTATTTCGCGGGATTTCAGTACTTTTCATGCAATATGCAAATCTAATTTGGAATGCCACCAGCTTCTCTTTATTTGCAACGTCACAATTATATTAATCTTCGATAAATATATACGCTTGAGCAAATAAAAACATCCAGGGTAAGTTAGGTTCCATATTCTGATAGATATGCTATAATCTAAACTTCACAAACATAGATCATTTCCTCCTAAAACTATTATTCATGGATGTTTTATCACAACATTTTAACCCCGTTTCGGAGGCAGGCAACATTGACGGTTTCATGATTTGCTTTTATAGAAGGCATCTAGCCAGTGACCAGCTTAGAAGAATTAAAAGAATAACAGCTAAAATTTAAAACCATAACAATCCCATAGGAGAGCAACTCAGCATTGTTATCCGTAACATCTAAGGCCTTTCATGAGTAGAATTAAAGATTAAAGGCCTTAATGTTAGCATGCCAACATGTTCTTGATTTCTCAAAAATTATCTCCCACATTGGTGAAAAATAAACACATAATGTTCTTCAGATAGTAACAGTTCTAGTACATTGCTTGTCCCTTCGGGGACATCCGATAAAATTGGAACGATACAGAGAAGATTAGCATGGCCCCTGCGCAAGGATGACACGCACAAATCGAGAAATGGTCCAAATTTTTTTGCCAACTAAAAAATCTATGAAATGGAACATAATGTTTTGGTCGAAACTAGCCAACAAAATGTTTTTTGCAACTATCCAACAATAAAGAAACCACCATACTTCGAGATTTTCTTATTGATCGAATCCATAAGGTGTCGTAATATCTTATTAACTTGCATTGGCTTCACATATTTTAATTATTCAATAAATACTAATGAGAACCTACGAATCTATCTATCTATACTTTAATATACATATATACATATATATATATACATATTATTATATATAGACAAAATATTAAAAGTGGTACTCAACTTATTTTACCTTATTACCCTTACTTGGTTATAAAATTTAAATAAATTAGATTATTTTAAAATCATTTACATAAAATATTATATATCGTTGCTTTAACTGTTTTTTTATCAGGCACCCCAATTTCTATACACTTCTCACCCGACACCCTAATCATCTCCGTTCTTTACGTGAACCCCTGCCACACTGCTTTCACTTTTTTTGGTTAAGTCTGACACTTAATTCTTAAATATGTAATTTATCTAAATTATGTGTTGTTTTTATTTAATTATCATTACTCAATCATTTTTTATTTAATTTTGGTACTCCCCGGAGTATTTTAATTTATTTTAAAAATTTACTCAAAACAAAAAATACTAAAATAAATTAAATATTAAAAAAATAAGTAATATGATAATATATATTAGAAAGGACCCTTGCCATGATAAAAGCAAGTATAATTAAAACACAAATCAATCTTAATTTAATACATATTACTACTAGTTTTAGTTATATTAGAAGTCTTGGGGATTACATATATAATAATACTAAAAACTATTTCAGTTTTAAGCTCTATGCACTAATCGCACAATATAGCAGTTGAATCGACTAACTTGTGCGGTATTTTAATTCTCAAATGAAATACAATTAATCGACTAGCTTGTGCTTTAACTGTATTGAGCCTAAAGGTTAACACTCTCTAGTTGTAGTAACACTTCAACATAATACTGCGTGTTAGTGTTATATCGTAGAAGCAACAGTTAGATTGCTTTCACGCGCGCATACAAGGGGTCGACACTTTCTTTCATTTGGTTTGAGGCACAGAGGGATATAGTTAACGATAAAAAAGGGATCAATTTATTCATCATAGAGCCATCTAAAATCTTCTTCAACGTATCAGGGAAATGACCCTCGTCAGGTTGAGACTCAGTTTTTTATTTTTAAACTATCCTAGTGTCACCACAGGGTGCAGACAAGTAACAACACAACATGTGCACAATTGAGGCTAAGCGCCAATAATCAAGTTATAAATCACGTAAAAAGCGACATACCCAAAAGTGTATAATTTTATCACATTCAGTGATTCAGCAAACGACATTTGTGGCGGGCTTATAAATATTGTTAACTGTGTTCCAGATCAAGTCTATTATAAACATTAGCACAATGGTATGTGCTCATATCTATTGATTGATGGTTGACCAAGAATTATAATCATCATATAAGAAACTAAGGCTCACCTAGAACACGCATTAGTGCAAATGAGAAGCAGAGAACCGTAAGCACCAAAAATTCAACATGTGTTCGCTACATAAAAATAAAGTCTGGAGATGTTTTATTCCAAGGTAAAGCCTTACCAGTCAGTATTAAAATTTATATTCCAAAACTGTATAAATCCCCAACCATCTCTAATTTAGCTTGCCATTCAGTTTTGATTACAAACAAAGCATCTATATTCGATTGTATAAATTGCTCACTAGCCTGCAGGTCAAAGGCAAGCAGCTCAGAATCATACCTGTACAGTGTTTGCTGTCCAAGAGCAACTTGTTTGAGATGGCAGTCTGGCACGCTTTCTGGATACCACCAGATCCGAACAATCTGTCTTCACTGTCGGGGACATCTAGAACTCAGCTCCAAGACATACCTAGAAAAGATAGTGTTTTTCCATAGATTAGTAGATGCACACTAGAACAGATTAATACACATTTACATTGCGGAAATAATAAGCATTGGCATAGTTCACACAGTTAAGCATACGGATAGGTTATATGATTCAAGTGCCCTACGACCTTAACAAAATTAAATTTCATTCTGGATTTATCCGAAGGAAGAAATAGGTAACAAAAAATGACAAACACGTACGTTTTCCTGAAATATGAAAAGGGTCATTTTTAAAAATTTTAACGTTACGACAAACTGTATAGTAGCTTCCGTAATTTTGGACCTATTCTGGTCCGTCCAAATATAATGACACATTGACGAAGTCCCCTTGACTGGATATATACGGGTCAGATAGCCTTGTCTTGTAACCTTTATTCCTCGCGCTCGATATGCATATATATAGTTCGATAAGCCTAAGCCAAATGATATTTTTTTCGAGAATTCTAGAGACCGAAATTTTGACACCAGTAGGATCCATAAATAAACACAACCCTGGCTAATAATCTCTGCACAAAATACTCACCGCATCGCTGATTGCGAAAAGCGTGCAAGGCAAAAGCAGTTTAAAAAAAGAATGTGCAACACATTATTTAGGGCTTCGGCCCTCAATATCCTTGCGCTTGGGGCAGTGATGCGGCTACTGAAGTTTACTAACTTAGATGCGTCAATTGATGGTTGAAAACTATTTCCAAACACCATCTTTGGCCATGTGCCATCGAGAATTTTTGTAAGGGCTCCCTTCTAATCCAGGTTGAATCCCTACAACTCTAGTTTTAAATATTTAATTGTTCATTAAAATCTGTTGGAACAAACGAAACAGATTGAAGTATTAAATATTAAATTGTTCATTAAGATCCCTTTTTGCAAATTGTCTAAATATCTAGAGAATAGATATCAGTCCAGAATGTATCATATCTGAATGGGACTAAAGTCAAGATAAAAGTATAAACCCGGGATAAAGGGAGCTTGTAAATAAAAAGAAAATGTAAATAATTCAATGTGCGTGCAAGCTGAAGCAGCCGAAAAGTAAATTGGATTTTCTGCTTAAGATCCCATTTTGCAAATTGTCTAAATATCTAGAGAATAGACATAAATCCAGAATGTATCAACTCTGAATGGGACTAATTGAAAGTTAATATAAAGTATAAACCCAGGATAAAGGGAGCTTGTAAATATAAACATAATACAAATAATTCAATGTGTGTACAAGCTGAAGCAGATTGAGGACTGGTTTTTATGCTAGTGTTGCCTATTTAGTTTATACTTATACAATGATGCAATCACAAAAGTTCTTGTGATTTTGTTTTAAAAGCAATAATACAAAAAGATTTAGCAGCATTCTAGTATAGCCATGTTCATCTAGATCATCAATAAATTTGGAACAAAAGACTGTGGGATAAACTTCAAGTTTGAGTGTGCAATTACTAGTTGGTGAATCAGTATTTTGGAGAGATACAAATCAATAATGATGTCAAAGGACAGCAGAACACTTTTTAGTTAAATAGGCAGACTATGTATATTGCAACAAGTTTATTTTTGTCCCTCATCGAGGTCTATGAGAATGTCTGATTTTAGGTGTTGTATAAAAGCAGAGCTGGCCTATGGTTATAGGCATACCTTTCTCGGCCTTTTGGCTAAGATCAAGTGTAGTATCTGTTCTTATCAGTTTAATATCTGATATGTGGGCCATTGGTCCACACGATATTAAATTAATTTTTTTAGGGGGGAGGCCCACCACAATAGCTTGCTATTGGAGTCTTCACGAGTCGCCCAAGTGTTGCACTACTGCTTAGGCCTGGCTCACCCCACCAAAACAAAGCTCAATGTACTAACGGATAAGGTTCACAGCCTTCGTAACAATTTAAACATTTATTTTCATAAACAACATTCTAAATAATCCGGGATACCTGCATTTGCTTGGAGTGAATATGGCCCCTGACTCTTCTACCTTTAATTTGCCATATCTGCAATCATCAACTGCTTGAATAGTCCATCAAACGGAGCATACATGTCTCTACAATCACGTTTTGGCCTTGCAGTCATTTTTCACTTGGAATCAAGGACGCGGAGGTAGGAAACTTTGAACGATCCTGTTCCAGAATGGTCTAACATGTTTTTATATTTCATTGAATACGGTATTTGGCTGCCATCTGCTCTGTGATAAAAAATCTCCAGTGTTAGATAGATTAACATGCATAGCAAATCTAAACATACAATTAAATCAAGTTTCTTCACTATCTAGGCTAGAACACAAAATCATATAACACATTTTAAATCCATGAAGCATTCTATTAGTATTTTTCTCGGTATTTGCTTGATGGGTTCATAAAACTTCGAGGCAATCACCAAAGTTAATCACATTAATAGTCATTAATTTTATAAGATTAAAAAGAAAAACAATTACTATAAGAATTCAACAGCATAAACATATTCCCCCAGGTAAATTCCTTATGCTAGAACAACTGATTGTGGAAAAACTGTGCAATTAATAGTTGGTCCATGGGCACGAAGAAGGGAACGGATTGGGCATAAAGGTTAACCCTCTGCAGTTGTAGCAATACATCAACATAATACTGCATGTTATATAGTATTGCATTACATTGACGCGCGCATACAAGGGGGTCGACTCTTTCTTTCATTTGGTTTGAGGCACGGAGAGATTTAGTTTTTCCAAAAATTACTAACTTATTGTAAGAAACAATGAACTGATATGGTTTTCCAAATTTTACTACTTTCCCAACTTTATAGGTCAAACAACCTAGTCTTGGGTTACCTAAAATACCCGTTGTTTAAGATACAAGTTCAAACTTATTTTCTCATCAATTCTCTAGTCTTGAAGCTCGTATTAATCCTCTCTAAAATCTTCCGTTACTGATATTAGCGTCAATAAAATGAAACATGGTAAACAAAATATAAAATAATGCATCTGACTGGAATCAATATAGGTCACTATTGCACATCATTAGACAGAGAGATAAACTGTTGAACAGTGATAAAATGATGCATCGGACTGGAATCAATATAGGTCACTAGTTCACATCATTAGACAGAGATATAAACTGTTGAACAGTGATACTGTTACCTGCTTTTGAGGGTCGGCTAGTTAACTACTTGGACGCGAGTTTTTTCTAGTGCTTCAAACAATGTATCCGTAATTTCTTATTCAAGATTACTTGTCAAAATATGAACTCCAAAAAGTATAGGACTAAAAAAGAATAATACAGCAAGTGTAATCCACTGATGCTGCACACAGTGGTGAAGTTTTGGCCGACTTCTATCATCCAGAAGATGTCTTACACTGTCATGCAAATCAGAAAAATGTTTGTTGAGCACCAGCACAATATAAGCTTTTATACAACATGTGATAACTTTAACTGATTTAATATGCAGAATCACCAAGGTGACTCGAAGTACAAATCAACTGCACGGAAACAATACAACTCTATTGACAAGAATGTAAATATTTTAGAAAACCACTATTTTTAATAAGGAGCTGGTTGTAGATTTCAAAACAAAAAAGCAGTTTGCTGTAATAAACTTTGAGCTCACAGACGATCGATCAATGTAAAGTTTAAAATGGACAAAAACAAAGATTCATATCATATAAATTATAAATCTGTTGTGTAAGATTAATACCGACAATTAGACCTTTTGACCTGTTGCAAGTACAAACAGGGTAACTCCCAATCTTAATGACTAAAGACATATGCCCCGACCAAAAGGCAGAGCCTAAGTAGTTCCAAATAAAAATAATTAGACAATGTCGTTTATTAATATCTTGGATTGACTCCCAAGGTTGGACCTGGTTGAGTTTATTCTATCCGGCTTCGTCTTTCCAAATAGGCCGCAGCAAGAGCCTTAAATTCTTGGGGGGGGGGGGTGTTAAACTAAGCTGATCTGACATCAATGTGTCATGCAACAAAACAACCATTATTTTTAAAGTTTCCCAAACATGAAAAGGAGAACAAAACCTTCTTAGTAACCAAAATATAGAGGGTTTATATATTCCAAATTGTCATTTTTTTGTATTATTTTTTATAAACACATAGATTATAAATCTCATTACTACAGAACACATAGATGAATATAAATTACCAAAAAAAATAGATCTAATGAATATTCTCAAATCCCTTTTAAAATGAGTTAGATCTGCTAAAAAAACATTAGTTAATAATAGCCATGTTTAACCTTTTAACAAGTTGGAGATAAAAAGATGAAAAGAACCATATACTACTACAAAACAAATCTCTCTCTCTCTCTCTCTCTCTCATACTGTATTTTAGGGATCTCTCTCCCAACATCATATCCATTTTCCCTCTACATACCGTACTTTGATCTATACGTGTGTTTAGTATCATATAAGTAACAAACAAGTAACCAAGACAACGAATGTAAAGAAAATATAGAGTTTCTAATTACCGAAGAAGAAACACGGTCATTTTAAACTTGCCGGACGATGATAATGATCGGAGGCTCCGAGTATATGTATGTATTTTTATCAAGTTCATCAATGTAAACCCTTGTTTTGAAGTAGAAAGGGGTTATGACCTTCTGTTTTACTTTTCCGGTTCTTGCACTTCTTTTCATGCATCGGCTTCACACGTGCGCTATGTACGTGTACTCCTAATTATTTTGCTGAAGTACATGACAAATTACGGTCAATCCCCTCATTTCTTTACATTTTTTTATAAATTTTAATTTTATAATTTATTTTTAAATTTTCTTTTTCTCAATAAAAATTTAAATATTGAATTTTTGTTTATAATAAAAAAAATTATGAAATTATACTATATAAAAGTATTAAAATACATGTCGAACTATCTCTCTCAAGTGTAAAGAATTGACAGGGACGGGTGAGTATTATAAGGATTAATCGGATTTCAAATATCGGAGTTGGTCACCTTGTACAAAAATAATCGTAATTTATTAATTAAATCGGGGATAAATGTTTATTGCACCTGTTCTTTTTAATTATAAACTTAACATTAACATAAATATTTATGTTCTAATTTTTTCTAATTTTATCTGTGTTCTAAAAATTGTTACTTCCTCGGTTACTATATATATATATAGGGTAGCACTCCAAATAGTATCCTCTTATATAGAGAATTGTGGAGAAACATTATTTAAAAATATAATATATATTATTTATTTATTTTCATCATATATAATTATAAATTTTAATTATCAAGTTAAAAATTGAAGTTACACAACTTTTTTATTTAAAAAATCATTGAAATTATTGAAAAAATTTAAAATGGTTCTATAGCAGAATCACAAAATTATTCCACTGTAAAAATAAATTTAAAATCAAGTAATTTTATCAAATTTTAGTTGTTAAATTTTTTATTATATTTATTATTCTATATTAGCATTGAATTTTATAATTTTTGAAATAAAATTTTATAATTTGTGATTAGATTCTATAATAAAAATAATGGTTCTTCACGGTTCTCCATATAAGATGGTTCTACACGGAGTAAAGACCTATCTATATATCCTTTTTGGAAAATTAAGAATATTAAGGAAAAATATTATCTCGAATGAATATATGTCTATAAGAAACTAATTTTTGAATACAGTAAATGATTATTTTAACTCTATTTTATATTTAAACATCAATTACGTAATAATGAATAATATATTTTTATAAATATAATTACATTTCATAAAAATTAAATAAATAAATATGCCATGAAAATGAGATGACATAAAAGTCATCATTGTATTTTCTTTTTTTTTCCTTTCGAACATATAGACAACTTAAGTGGTGAAACCTTATTTTTTGTTTATAGGGATATGTGTTAGATCACACAACACTATAGAAGGGGGTTGAATATAATATTTATACAATCAAATCGATTTCAAACACAATTATGTAACAATAATCAAGTACATTCAATATAATAAACTCTGTTACAATTAGAGATGCACAAAAAGCACGGGCCCGAAAATCTGGCTCGGCCCGATCCGGTCAAAGCCCGGTCAAGCCCGACCCGGTCAAAGCCTGGCCCGGTCCCGGCCCGGGCTTCGGGCCTCGACAGGCCCTATATTTCTGGACAATGCCCGGCCCGACCCGGTTAAAAGCCCGGTCTTCGGCCCGGCCCGGCCCGATTAAAAGCCCGAAAAAGCCCGGTTATAATCTGATTATTCTAATATATTTTCTTATATATTTATAAATTCACATTTACTATAAATATAAATAATACTTTAAACACATATATATTTACATATTTGTGATTAAAAATATTATTTATATACTTCGTTGCATAAATAATGAGAGAAGATATAATAAGTACACTATATATATTTGGACAATGATAAAACATTTTATTCTATAAACATGTTTATTTTTGTCGAACTTAAATGTTTTTAATGAAGTAATGTTTTCATAAAATATTCCATGTAAACTAATATATTTTTACGATGATCTAGTTGATAACATATGTATTCTTCGGAATCTCTAATAATACTCGATCCGATTTAAATTAGAAAAAAGCCCGGCCGGATCCGATCCGGCCCGGAAAAAAAAGTCCGGTTAGGCCCGCCTCGAGGGCCCAAACGGGCTCTGACATTTTCGGAAAGCCCGCCCCGACCCGGTCAGTCAAAGCCCGAAAAGCGCGGCCCGGTCAAAGCCCGAGCTTTTTATTGCTCGGTCAAAACCCGACCCGGTGGCCTTTTGTGCATCTCTAGTTACAATAGAACATTTGTTCTCTCTCAGTGATGAACAATATCACCAAGAGCTGTTAGGTTACAATGTATAATGTTCTCGATAATGATAACACATATAGTGTAAACATTAAGCTGTGTTGATATAGTACACAGTTACAAGATATCTTCTAATTGATATGGAATATAATTTTGTCTCCTAAAATATATCAATCAGATATCTTCTACAAGTCTTCTAGTCCTTTAACTCTTCATGCATATCTTCTTTTGTTTTAGTCCAAATCTTCTCCTGTAAATCAGCCACATTCCGTATCTGAAGTCTTCCCGCACTTAAGTCCTGATATATATCTTCTGACGCCTTAAGTTCTGATATTAAGTTCTGGCTTCAGTAACTTCTGATTTCAGTAAGTCCTGATAAGTCCTGTTATTAAGTTCTGAAAACTAAACACAAATCAGATTAGACATGACATCTCAAATATATCTAACAATCTCCCCCAACTTGTAAATTATGAAAAATATACAAGTTAATAGATTTGATGATGTCAAAAACATTTAAGTACAAATACAATGAGAGTTTAATTAGACAACTAACTACAACTTACAGTCCTTGTAGCTTTAACCAATCTTACTGAGTCAATCTGAATCCAAAGTGATTCTTGACAAAGTTTGATATCAACTTTTCTTCTGCATTCCTCAGGACTTGAGCTATTGTAGCTTTGACTTGCTTCAATTCTTCATCTTGACTTCCAATCTGGTAGATTGCAGTCCTAAGTGCTGAGATAGATGTTCTTTCAAGACCATCACCAAGTCTGATTACTTTTGGATGAGTTGAATCTTCATTATAGTACAGACATTTCTCTTTCAGAATCACCTCAAGTTTAGCAGAATTTTTCTTCATTGGAATTTCACTTCCATCATCTTCACCTATGTTTGGAACAAATTATGTAACCCTTGATCCAGAAATTCTTGCTTTGTCTCTTATGGTCTTGTTATTCCTAGTGGACTAACAATGAGATTTACAGAAGGGGGTTGAATGTAAATCTCAAAACTTTTTCAAGTTTTGAGCAGTTTCTAAGGCTAAGTGTTTGAGTGATCAAATGTGTGTGAATTGCTTGAAGCTGATGCAGACAGATATATATTCAAACACAAATGTAATGAGCACAAAGAACTTAAAAACTTTTCTGGTGGATTTGTTGTTCCACCAGAGATGTGTTATTTCAGAAAATCTATGATTCAAAGAATTAAATCACAGTTGCTTCCTAGTACAAACTAGATGATTTTCTCTTTTGATATTTCTAAATAGCTCAGGAAAATTCATATATAATTACTAGCTGCTACTTGGTTTATATATCACCAAGTTTACAAGTGAAGACAAACTGTAAAATACAATTGAAAAGATTCTTCACATGTTTCTTCTTTATTTCTCTATCCAATGCAATCTAGGATAATCTGTAAATCTTTGAATACTTCCTTGTTTGCATCAGAATGGAAATGCTGCATTTTCTTGATTCCTCCTAAAGGCTTCCACATTCCAGTACGTCTCTGTCAACCCATGTGCCTCTGTCAGCTTGTGAATTGTCAATATCAACTGCTAATGAACTAAGCATCCGTTGAAGCTTTCATCCGTTGATGCCTTATCCGTTGAGGCTTTATCCGTTGAAGCTTTATCCGTTGATGCATTATCAGTTGAAGTCTTTATCCGTTGAAGCACTTATCCGTTGATGGATATTATCCGTTGAAGCATTAGAGACATCCGTTGAAGCTTTGTTTCTTATCCGTTGAAGGTCTTCAATATCCGTTGACACTTCTTCACTTATACAAAATTACAAGGCATGAAATATTTACAATTAGCCCTCCTATTTGTACATCCATTAGTAGTCAACAAGACTGATTATTTCCTAACAACATCTAAGAATTACAGCTTGAAACCAGAGAGTGAAATGTGCTACAATACTAAACTTATTGCTAAGTAAAGCTACTCCTTCAACGGATAGCCAAGATGGTCTTATCCGTTGAGGCTACAAACACTAGATTTCTACTTAAATATTTTGCTTAACTTATCATCAAACTAATACACATATTCCTAACAATCTCCCCCTATTTATGTCTACTAGAACTGTAGGCATAAATTTGGGTTTAGCTTGATGATAACAAAACACTTAACAAATATATAAACTGTAATAAAGCAGAAATTCAAAAGTGCTACAAAAATGTATATGTTGAGATGGAATTGAAGAATTACATTGTTTCCAAGGGTGCTCCTTTAGCCTGAGCAAATTACTTTCTTTTCCTTTGATCCCTGGTTTTCTTTCCTAACCTCCTGTCATTCTCCTTTATTTGAAGTTGAAGTTGTCTGTAGAATTCAGTTTCATCTTCTTCATTGATATCTAACTTAGATTGCATATCCTTGAGAGTTTCATTACTGGCAATCTTTAGCTGATCTTCAATTCTGAAAAATCTTCTGACTCCTTTGTTGTCTCTGAACTCCATCAACCAATGAG
The DNA here is from genome assembly GCF_009905375.1 of Apium graveolens. NCBI lineage: Eukaryota > Viridiplantae > Streptophyta > Magnoliopsida > Apiales > Apiaceae > Apium > Apium graveolens. Next base: position 159,986,449 of record NC_133657.1, on the reverse strand, counting down.
GTGATTTGTGAATTATAATTCCTCTTTCTTGAATGAGTAAAGTTCTAGGCAAAGCATTGGGCTCCCTCCAAGTTTTCCTTATGTTGGCAATCTTGTTGAGAATCTCAGTCTTGGCAGTCCTGGTAAAGCCAGAATCCCTTTGTATGGCTGAGTAGACTCTAATCAAGGTAGAGTAGCCTTCATTCAGAATTCCGTGAAGAGGCCATGTTCTTTCCCCAGCTCCTTTGTATTTGAACACTAGTCTTTCTGGTAGCTGTCTGTAGGCAGCTATTCCCCTTACTTCCTCCAGCTCATCCAGATAGAGTTCAATGTCTGAAAATTCTTTTATGTCACAGATGTGAACATAATCATCTTTAGAGGTTTGAGGTTTAGGCTTAGGCTTCTGTGTGAATTTGATTGAGGCTTTAGAGGGTGTTGATTTGATTCTTCTTTTCTGCTTCTTTGATGGTGGAGAAGAGGTTAGGAAGGTGGGAAATTTGATGGTGTCCCAATCAATTGGTTCCTCCTTGGGAATGATTGTTTCACCATGAATATTCATGAAGGGGTCAGGTACAATGGGTTCAGGAATAGAGGGTAGTGGTTTGGATATTGATTGGGTTTCTTCAGTCTTATCTACCTTCTTTCTCTTTGCATTGACCTTCTTTCTTTTCCCTTTCTGCCATTCTTCCTTACTTCTTTCCTCCATCTCAGTACCAACCATGTCCCCCATAGCTTCATCTTCACCTTTGTCTTCAATTTCTTTCTGTTCTTCAGCCTGACTTGACTTTAGCTGTTTTTCAAGCTTTGCTTGTGCTCTTTTGTCAGCCTTTAGCTGTTTGGCTTCTTCCTTCAACCTTTTGGTTTCTTCCCTCTTGGCTATTGAGAATTTGGGATGTCCTTGCATCACACATATGCTCTTTCCCTCTCTGAAGATAATAGCCATATTTCTCCTTACAGCCTCATCCATGGTCTCTTTGAGATATGCAATACTTCTACCTAAAAGCTTGTCCTCATCAGCTTTTGGAAGAGGAAAATCCACCTCTTTTAGAGGATTCTTTGTAGAGTCCTTATTGGATCTGTTGTTGGGCTTGAGAACCATAGGTTGCAGATCTTTGGAAGAAGTTTCTCCATCCTTATGCCTCCCTACTGGCTTGAGTTCCATAATAATTGATTCCACTTTTGTGTTATGCTTCACAGATTGTGATTGAGAAGTTGTAGAACCAAATATTAGTTGCATCTTTTCATCAATCTTCTTCCTTTGCTCTTTGACTTGCAATTCAGCTGCTGCTATCTGGATTAGATCAATTCCATCTAGCTTTCCTTTGACTTGAATAGTTGGAGAAGTTGTGATGACAGGAACTAGCACTTGAGAAATCTGAACTGTTGTAGATGGCTCTCCTTCCCCTTCCCCTTTATTCTCCCCCTTTTTGTTATCATCAAGGGTAGGGGTCAAGCCTTGTGCTTTTGCCAGCTGCATGAGTAGATTTGTTTGAGTTTGTTGATTCTGAAGAATGGTGATCATAGAGTCTTCAATGATTTGAACCCTATCTTCCAATCTGGCCAGCCTCTTGCCAGCATCAGATGCTTTCCTCAGTCTCCCCAACAAATCTTGCATAGTACCATAGGGTATAACTGAATCCAATTTCTCAGCATTGTAGGATTTCAGATCAGCAATGTCCTGCTTGAGCTCATCCACACTTAGATTTTGCTGGTAATGCTGCAACTACAAGAGATGCAGAGATTCCAGATGAGCTTGAAGAATTGCCTTGGTACCAGCATCTTGAGTCTCCTGAAGGGCCTTCTGAATTGTCATGACTTGTCTGACCAAAGTGACACCAAACTCTCCTGGTGTTGATGGTTTTGCCCATGCCCATTCAGGAAGATCAGGAACAGAACTTGGGCCTGCTACTCCCCCTAAGTTCATGCTCTCATTCAAAGAATTAGAGTCATCATCATTAGAATTTACTCCAAATTCTTCAGATGGCTCACCAGCTTGAGAAGGCAGCCTGTTGACAGCAGTTTTGTCTCTGAGAAGAGATTCTGAAGTGTGTACAATGTGTAGTGTCTGTTCTGCCTCCACATTGCCCTGTGCAGCCAATAATTGATAGGCTGAAACAGGGTGAGTAAAAGTGTCAGCATCCAAGGAAATGTTATCAATGACAGCTTTGTAATGTTGCTGAAATTGTCTTCCCTTTTCTGCATCATCCACTTTCATTAACTCACTAGCAATGGTTGGATCCACCCTTATAGCTTATGTACCTGCCTTTCTCTCAATTTCTCTCTGTTCTTGCATCAGGGGCTCCCCCTAGCTCACACACACCCTCACACCCTCACCCTCACCTTCTAAGGTGGCACTCCTCTCACTCACTTTTGCCATGCTGGAAGAAATAGCATGCATATGGTGACTCTCAACCTCTCCTTTTGCCTGGGAGCAACCCAGCCTCTCACTCAAAAGATCACTCCCTTCCCTCAAACCTAAAAGTGATTGTACAGTTGCCATGTCCTCTACAGTTGGAATTGTTTCTTTTAAGTGTGTAGAGACCATCAACGGATAGGGAATATCCGTTGAAGTGGAAACTGATGGTATCAACGGATAACTGCTGTTAAGCTTATCCGTTGAAGAACAACCACTTGTCAACGGATGAGAGATATCCGTTGAAGAAGGAAAAGATGTAGATATAGAAAGTGACATAATTGTTGAATCTGTGTGGATTGATTTTAAGTGTGGTGACACAGATTCTGCAACTACATCTGAAAGAATTGGCTGATGATCCAACAAATCATTTAAAGGATGATGATCACCAGGTTTTGAGTGGGGCTCCTCCCTGAGTTTTAATGAGGGAGAATCAGGAATTGATGTGAATATCATATCCACATCCAGAGAGGGTGTTGGAGAGTTTGATGAATGGTGTGTTTCTATATTGAGAGAATGGGGCTGTGATTCCACATTTGCTGGAATCACATCAAGCTGAATTTGAGAAGGCACAGATACAGGTGGATGTATCTGTGCTGTGTGTGTCCCTTGTGTGGAAACTAGGGTCTTGGCCTTCTTCTTCCTTGAAAAGGCTTTAAATGGTGAGTGTGTGGCTTCAGTGTCCCTCCCTCTTTTGTTCTGTGTCCCTGGTTGGGGACTATTTTCAATAGTTACAACCTTTTTGGAGGATGCAACTAGGGATGTGTTGGACTCCTTTTGAACCACCACAGTCATTTGAGAGACTGTGGCTTGGCTGGTTTGGGTACCACTCACCTCTCCCACCTTATCCTGGGGGGCTTTTTGATGTTCACCCCTCCCCTCACCACTCACACCCTGTTCACTCCCTTCAGGGTTTATGGTAGTTGTTACAACTGTTGTCTTTTGAGAAATAACAGAGGTAGGTTTCTTTGACTTGACTTTGGAAACTTTAGATTTGGTGGCTTTGGTAGGAGCCTGTTTGGACAAAGACACAGGTTCCATAGCCACACTAGAAGGCAAAGAAACATTGGGGTTGGAAATAGTAGGAGTTATAGAAGTATTTACCTCACTTACCTGTGGTGCATTCATGATTGGCAAGTATACCAATGGCACCTGGCTGTTGAGGTTCATTCTCAAAAGGTCTGCAAGGACCCTTTTCTCTTGTGCCCAGCATTTGAGTTTATTATTCTCATTGGATATAACCAAACCTTCAGCAACATGGTTAGCCAATAACATAAAGAATCTAGCATAGTAGATGTTATGTGGTCAATTAGCTTTGTTACCTAATCTGGAACCTAATTCTAGCATAACACAGTTGCTAAAATTAAAGTACCTATCAGAAACTAGCATATAGAGCATATTAACAAGAGATGAAGTGATAGCATCAAAATTGCTAATCTTCCCAGAGAAAACCTTAATAAAGGCATCTCCAAGAAAACTCCATTCCTTCCTAAGGCCTTTCCTTCTAATACTACCTAAACTAGCAGAATCAAAAGTATAGCCTATGGAATCTAGCATAGCAGAGACATCTTTATCAGTGTGTGCTGTCATGGCATTATTCTCAGGCAACTTAAAGCAAGATTGTATATCATCACAATTAATGCAATAGTCCTTACCTTTGAGAGAGAAGACAATAGTCATATCTGTGGAGTTGAACTCTGCAGTTGTCCAAATCTCCTCAATCACCTCACAGTAGATGGTTGGGGCTTCCAGCATTACATAGTTTAGTTTGCAGTTTTTGATGAAGTCCATCATCTTGTGATAATCAGAATGGGCTTCATTCTTTTCAACCAAGGCTATGAAATTATTCTTTTCATAAACAAATCCTGTTTGAGACATAATTTTGACTACTGGTGCCATTGTTGTGAGTAGAGGTTGCAGAGAAAAACTTGAGAATTTAGAGAGAAAGAGAATAAGAATTGCAAGAAAGCGTAAAGTGAGAATAAGAGTTCAATTGGGCTTTTATACTTTCTTGAATTAAAACGTAAATAAAATGATTAAATGATACTTTTAAGTAAGTTACAGTCGTTCAAGAATAAATAAAACTGTAGAAATTCTGAAAACTACCTTAAATACAAATACATACAACACTGTATATCTGTATCAACGGTTGAGTAAAAGAATCAACGGCTGTGACTCACTTATAGTAACTGACGTGACACTTCAACGGATAAGGGAAATAGTTATCCGTTGATGAACAACACCATTTTATCCGTTGAAGGATAAAATTACCAGAAATGTATTTGTCTTTCAACGGATAATGAACATCCGTTGATAGAACAATTTTGGCTTTCAACGGATAGAGAATATCCGTTGATAGGATAAGTCTTAATTAAAGCCAGCTTTGTTCTTGCAGCAAATTCATTTCAGGCTTCAAGACAGATTATATAGATGACATAGATTATGAATAATTAAGCATACCTAACTCACTTACTAAACTTGTGAATGTTGATTCATCAAGTGGCTTGGTAAATATGTCTGCAATCTGCTTTTCACTTGGAACAAAATGAAGTTCCACTGTACCTTTCATCACATGTTCCCTAATGAAGTGGTACTTGATATCAATGTGCTTGGTTTTTGAGTGTTGCACTGGATTTTCAGTAATGGCAATGGCACTTGTGTTGTCACAGAATATTGGAATTTTGTCAACAGTCAGACCATAGTCAAATAGTTGATTCCTCATCCATAGTATCTGTGCACAGCAACTACCAGCAGCAATGTACTCAGCTTCAGCTGTTGATGTGGAAACAGAATTCTGCTTCTTGCTGAACCATGATACAAGCTTGTTCCCTAGAAATTGACAGGTGCCTGTTGTGCTTTTCTTGTCTATTTTGCAACCTACATAATCTGCATCTGAGTAGCCAATTAGATCAAAACCAGACTCTCTAGGGTACCAAATTCCTAGATTTGGAGTCCCCTTGAGATATCTGAAAATTCTTTTAATAGCCACTAAGTGAGATTCTTTAGGGTCAGCTTGAAATCTAGCACAGAGACATGTAGAAAACATTATATCAGGTCTACTAGCAGTTAAATATAAAAGTGAGCCAACCATGCCTCTATAACTTGTAATATTCACAGACTTTTCAGCCTTGTTTAATTCAAGCTTAGTGGCAGTGGCCATGGGAGTTTTTGCAGGTGAACAATCCATTAAGTCAAACTTTTTTAAAAGATCATAAATATATTTAGTTTGACTAATGAAAATTCCACAACTAACTTGTTTAACTTGTAAACCAAGAAAGTAAGTTAGCTCTCCCATCATGCTCATTTCATATTTACTTTGCATTAATATAGCAAACTTTTTACAAAGCTTATCATCTGTAGATCCAAATATAATATCATCTACATAAATTTGTACAAGTATCTTAGAGCCATTAACATTTCTAAAGAAGAGAGTTTTGTCAACAGTTTCTCTTGTGAAGTGATTATCTAGAAGAAACTTTGACAAAGTCTCATACCAGGCTCTAGGTGCTTGCTTTAGTCCATAGAGTGCTTTCAACAGATAATACACATAGTCTGGAAAATTTTGATCTTCAAAACCTGGAGGTTGGCTTACATAAACTTCTTCCTCCAATTCCCCATTTAGAAATGCACTCTTGACATCCATTTGATAGACTTGAAATTGGCATTAGCTGCATAGGCTAGAAAGATTCTGATGGCTTCAAGTCTGGCAACTGGAGCAAATATTTCATCAAAATCTATTCCCTCTTGTTGAGAATAGCCTTTAGCAACCAATCTGGCTTTATTCCTTATGACAATTCCATTTCATCCATCTTGTTTCTGAATACCCATTTTGTGTCAATAGAACTCTTGTTCTTTGGCTTGGGTACCAGCTTCCATACTCTGTTCCTCTCAAATTGGTTTAGCTCCTCTTGCATTGCTAAAATCCAATCTGGATCCAATAGAGCTTCTTCCACTCTCTTAGGTTCCTCCTGTGATAGAAAGCTACTATACAGACATTCATCTTGAGTAGCCCTTCTAGTTTGTACTTTTGATGTAGCATCACCAATGATCAGTTCAAAAGGGTGATTCTTGGTCCATTTCCTTTGAGGTGGTAGATTAGCCCTAGATGAGGTTGCCTCAGTATTGTCATGATATGAGATAGAATGTTGATTTGTTGAAACTCCCCATGAGTTGCTGATCCTTTAAAAGGAATTGGGAGCTCTATCAACTGATGAAGTGAATTGATTATCCGTTGACAGACTGTGATCAACGGATGCTTCATTATGACTTTCAACAGATGATGCACTTTGTCTTTCAACGGATGCTGCATTGCTTCTTTCAACGGAAGCTGAATTATGACTTTCAACGGATGCAGCATTCTGTGCATTATCCACAGGCAGATTCTGAATTCTTCTTGAGATGCCTTCTTCATCATTCTCATCTTCACTATCATCACAGTATATCTCAATGTTGTCAAATTTGAGTCCTTCATGATGTCCCTCATCTGTTAGTCCATCAATCTTTTTATCATCAAACACAACATGTACAGATTCCATGACAATGTTGGTTCTTAGATTGTAGACCCTATATGATTTTCCAGCAGAATAACCAACAAATATTCCTTCATCAGCCTTTGCATCAAACTTCCCTTTGTGATCAGATTGATTCCTTAAGATGTAGCATTTGCAACCAAAGACATGTAGAAAGTTTAAAGTTGGTTTTCTTCTCTTGAATAATTGATAGGGAGTCATGCATTTTGCCTGATTGATTAGAGAAATATTCCGAGTGTAACATGCACAGTTAACAGCCTCAGCCCAAAAATAAGTTGGGAGTTTTGACTCTTCAAGCATTGTCCTTGCAGCTTCAATTAGTGATCTGTTCTTCCTTTCCACCACACCATTTTGTTGTGGAGTTCTTGGAGCTGAGAACTCATGCATGATCCCACTTTCTTCACAGAACAACTTCATGGTTGAATTCTTGAACTCAGTTCCATTGTCACTCCTAATATTCCTTACTTTGAAATCAGGATGATTGTTGACTTGCTTGATATGATTGATGATGATTTCACTAGCTTCATCCTTTGATCCAAGAAAATAAACCCATGAAAACTTTGAGAAATCATCTACAATCACTAGGCAGTATCTTTTCCTTGAAATTGACAATACATTGACTGGTCCAAAAAGATCCATGTGTAGAAGTTGTAGTGGTTCATCAATTGCAGATTCAAACTTCTTACTGAATGATAATTTCTTTTGCTTTCCTTTCTGACAAGCATCACACAGTCCATCCCTTGTGAATTCCACTAGAGGCATTCCTCTAACTAAGTCCTTTTTGACTAGATCATTCATTGTCTTAAAATTTAAATGGGACAGCTTCTTGTTCCATAGCCAACTTTTAACTGGACTTGCTTTGCTGAGAAGACAAGTAATTGATTCTGCATCTGTAGAGTTGAAATCAGCTAAGTACACATTCCCTTTTCTAACTCCATTTAGAACCACTTTATTGTCCTTTTTACTTGTGACAATACAGGCTTCAGAATTGAAGGAAACAGTATTCCCTCTGTCACATAGTTGACTGATGCTCAATAAATTGTTTTTGAGACCATCAACCAATGCAACTTCATCAATGATGATATTTTCTTTTGAAATCAAGCCATATCCCATAGTGAATCATTTGCTGTCATCTCCAAAGGTTATGCTAGGGCCATCTCTCTCCTTAAACTCTGTGAGCAGGGTGAAATCTCCTGTCATGTTTCTTGAACAACCACTGTCCAAATACCATAGATTCCTTCTTTGTCCTTGCACACAACAAAATCAATCAAGTTGATTTTGGTACCCAAGTTTCCTTGGGTCCAGCCTTGTTAGTCTTTTTCCTAGACTTCATTCCTCCTGTATCTTTTGACTTAGGTAACTTTGGGTCAACCTTGGTCTCGAGTGTGGTTGGTTGAAGTGTAGGGTTAGTCACAGAATCATTTAACACATTTGATTGAATTTGATAAGGCATAGGTTGTGCAAACATGTTATTCCACATAGGCATATTGTATGGCATTTGAGGCATACTAAATGCAGTAAAATAAGGATTGTTAATATATGGCATGTTTGCAAAATGTGTATGGGGATTCTGGTGAGACATAACAGGCATAGCATGCAGAGGTGACATAGACATGTTAGGCATGGAGGGATTTGAAGGCATGGGAGCATTTTTAACAGATTTGTAATTATCAGATAGGTGATTAACACTTTTACAATGCACACAGCTTTTTCTAAGAGCATACCTATCAGGTGTGTAATTGTTATGTTTATTAATCCCTACCTTCCCATTTCTTTTAGATTTTCTTTTAGTTTCCTTCTTATCCTCAACCAACTTAAGCCTATCTTTTAGCTGATCTAAAGTCATGTGTCCTATATTCATCTTACTGACATCTCTGGATGTGCTAGCTCCTTCTTTGACAAAGTTCTTGAGAGTTGAATCATTCTTTTTATTGAGATTTTTATTTTTAAAAGAACTTGCCTGTTTTAATTGATGAGCCTTCAACGGATGCTCCTTTTCTTCCTTCAACGGATAACTTTCATCATCCGTTGATTCCACATCCGTTGACAATCCATCAATTAATTCTAACTCCTTTTTATTTTTCTTCCAGGCATCCTCACAGAATGATTCAATTCCCTGAACCTTTGCAATCTGAACACTAACATCCCTAGATGTTTTCCAGGCCTTGTTTACCTCTTGCTCACTTTCTAACTGTGTAGAAAGAATTTATACTTTCTTAACAGCTTCTGCTAGTTCACTCTCAACAGTCAAGCATTTAAGTTTTATCTTTTCAAGCTCAATTACCTGATCCTCTAACACAGCATTCCTATCACTTAAAAACACATTATTCTCCTTGATCCTAGTGTTTTATTTTGCTAGTGATTTAAGGGAAACACGCAAATGATATAATTCATTGGTCATATCATTTATGGCTTCATTGCATTCATGTTTAGAAAGCTGAGAGAGATCAGTAGTAATTACCTGGTTGCTTGATGAACTAGTTTCATTTTCATCAGAATTAGCCATCAGGGCTAGGTTGACATATTCCACATCATCATCTTCATTTACCCCATCTGCTGCCCAATTATCTTGAGTGAGAAAAGCTCTTTCCTTTTGTTTGAGCAAATCAAAATACTTCTTTTTGTAATCAACTTGCTCAAATTTCTTTTTCTCAGAATTTGGCTTCCTACACTCACTTGCAAAGTGTCCACTAATGCCACAGTGGTAACATTTGAACTTTGATTTGTCCACCATGTTTTTGTTTGGCTTAGTGAACTTTGTGTTTTTCCTGAACTTCATTTTTGCAAACCTCCTGGACAGAAAGGCTAAATGTTCTTCAATATCATCATATTCATCCTGACTGGAATTGTCTTCATCCTCAGCAACTTGCTCTTTACCCTTGCTTGATTCTGATTTGCTTGTGCCAATTTTGAGACTTGGCATTGTCTTCTCCTCATTCCTGGCTTCCATCTTCTCACTGTCAGCTACAAGAGCAACTGTTCCTCCTTTTCTCTTTCCCTTTTACAACAGCTCATCCTGCTCCATTTCAAGTTCATAAGTCTTCAGAATTCCATATAATCTTTCAAGTGTGAAGTTCTTATAATCTTGAGAATTTCTCAAAGAGACACTCATGGGCTTCCATTCCTTTGGCAGAGACCTAAGAAATTTTAAGTTGGAATCCTTGACTTGGTACACTCTACCATACAGCTTCAATCCATTCAACAATTTCTGAAACCTGTTGAAGGTGTCATTTAATGATTCACCTTCTTCAAAGTGAAAATATTTATACTGTTGAATAAGAAGCTGCATCTTGTTCTCTCTGACCTGCTCAGTACCTTCACAGATGATTTGTACAGTATCCCAAACTTCCTTTGCAGTTTGGCTATTGATGACATTGTCAAACATATCTTGATCTAAGCCATTAAACAAAATGTTCATGGCCCTCTTATCCTTGCGGATTTCTTCCATGTCTTCAATAGTCCATTCTGCTTTTGGCTTGGGAATGGACTGTCCAACAGCAACTGTTGCAGTAGCAGCTGTGGCTACTTTGTGAGGGATGTGAGGACCATTTTCAATACAGTTGATGTAGCTTTCATCTTGAGAAAGAAGATGTAAATGCATCTTCACTTTCCAGTGATGATAATTATCTTTTTCCAGGACTGGGATCTTTACACCAATATCCTTCCTACTCATGATGGTAGCAAGAGGATTATTCTGTGCACTCATGATGTTAGCAGAATAGATCTTTAAACTCTTTGTATGTTAAGAGCTTGCTCTGATACCAATTGTTATTCCCAGTGGACTAACAATGAGATTTACAGAAGGGGGGTTAAATGTAAATCTCAAAACTTTTTCAAGTTTTGAGCAGTTTCTAAGGCTAAGTGTTTGAGTGATCAAATGTGTGTGAATTGCTTGAAGCTGATGCAGACAGATATATATTCAAACACAAATGTAATGAGCACAAAGAACTTAAAAACTTTTCTGGTGGATTTGTTGTTCCACCAGAGATGTGTTATTTCAGAAAATCTGTGATTCAAAGAATTAAATCACAGCTGCTTCCTAGTACAAACTAGATGATTTTCTCTTTTGATATTTCTAAACAGCTCAGGAAAATTCATATCTAATTACTAGCTGCTACTTGGTTTATATATCACCAAGTTTACAAGTGAAGACAAACTGTAAAATACAATTGAAAAGATTCTTCACATGTTTCTTCTTCATTTCTCTATCCAATGCAATCTAGGATAATCTGTAAATCTTTGAATACTTCCTTATTTGCATCAGAATGGAAATGCTGCATTTTCTTGATTTCTCCTAGAGGCTTCCACATTCCAGTACATCTCTGTCAACCCATGTGCCTCTGTCAGCTTGTGAATTGTCATTATCAACTGCTAATGAACTAAGCATCCGTTGAAGCTTTCATCCGTTGATGCCTTATCCGTTGAGGCTTTATCCGTTGACGCTTTATCCGTTGATGCATTATCAGTTGAAGTCTTTATCCGTTGAAGCACTTATTCGTTGATGGATATTATCCGTTGAAGCATTAGAGACATCCGTTGAAGCTTTGTTTCTTATCCGTTGAAGGTCTTCAATATCCGTTGACACTTCTTCACTTATACAAAATTACAAGGCATGAAATATTTACAATTAGCCCTCCTATTTGTACATCCATTAGTAGTCAACAAGACTGATTATTTCCTAACAACATCCAAGAATTACAGCTTGAAACCAGAGAGTGAAATGTGCTACAATACTAAACTTATTGCTAAGTAAAGCTACTCCTTCAACGGATAGCCAAGATGGTCTTATCCGTTGAGGCTACAAACACTAGATTTCTACTTAAATGTTTTGCTTAACTTATCATCAAACTAATACACATATTCTTAACAGGTCTTTATGATAAAATTTGACCATCTCCGGGTAATCTAAGACTTTATCTCCAAAAGATAATAAAAGAATTGAAGTTCTTTCAGAGATTTGTTTAGCACATCTGATTCTTACATTTGATATGTTCTTCTATCTTCAAGAAATAGAATCAGTTTTTCTTTGACATTACTTTCATCATGAGCATCCAGTACCACTTGAATAGATATAACCTTATCAAGGTGTTTCTGTGTAACTTCTTCAAGAGGTTTGTCAGTTAATAAAAATGGATCTATTGTAAGTAATTCAAATCATGTCTTGATATTAGCTTCTTCAGAACCTAATCCAGCTATGTTTCTTGCTTCTCTGGCTTTCAATCCAACAGTCATGAAATCAGATAGCAGCTGGCTTTTCTTAGGATCTGATGGATTAACATTCTTCCATAGGAGTTTTCTCTTATCGGTAACTGTCAATTTGTTCAAATCAACTTGAGCTTTGTCAGAGGTTGATGTCTTGATAACTTTATCAGGATTTGTTGTTTCTTCTGTAGCTTGCTGTTTTTCACTGTGAACAACTTGAGCTCTATCAGAGGTTATTTTAGATTCTTGAGTTATCTTCCTTCTTTTCAGATTTTGAACAGTTTCATCTACTGCAGCTGTATCATCAAAAACTTGAACCATTTTGCACACTGGTTTCATCAGGATTTGAGAAATCTTCATTTCCTATGGCTTTGTTGGTTCATCAATCTTTCCTTTCCCTTTATCTTTGGGATCAATCTCAACTTGTGATCTTGTCTTGGGCTTTGAAGCCTCAGAATTTGACCTTTCCTTGATCACAATGCCTTTTGCCTTAGGCCCTGGAGGTTTCTTTGTATCAGAAGCTTTAGACTTTAGATTTGTCTTCTCAGCTGCAAATCTAGCTTCTTCCTCTTTTAAAGTCTCTAAATCCATTCCAATATTATGCTTGAGAAATAGTCTTCTAGCAATTTCTTCATCAAGTGTCTGAATTTTAGGATCTTTGTAGTACACAGTAGTCTGCTTTCACTTTAGCTTCAGAGTTTGTAAAAACTTCTGAGAGTCTTTAGATCCTGACCGAATCAGGATATCAGAACTTGACATCAGACTTTTAGCATGCACAACATCAGAACTTGACTTCTTATGTATAGAAGATTTGCTAACATGAGAAATTACTTTTTGTGAAGATTTTCCTTGACCTTTTCCTTGACCTATACTCTTATCAGAGTTTCCCTGGTCATCACCTTTATCATCCTTCTTCTTCTGTATTTGACTAGTTGAGCATTTGGACTTAACTACCTTCTCCCCCTTTTTGGCATCATCTGGTAGTAGGAGAGAGAGAGAGAGAAGAAGTTCTACCGAAGATTGAATTTCATTCAGCTGAGCTTGTTGAGAGGCTTGATTTTGCAAGACCTCGGTAAGTTGGGCCTGTTGTTTTTCTTGAACCTTCTCAATAGCTTCAACTTTCTCATGAATAGGTCTGATAAACCTATTTTTGTCTAACTTGTGCATCAGGTCCATCTTATCAGCATTTTCCTGTAGTTTATCAACCTTAGCATGAGTAATAGAGTGTTGACCTTAAAGTGATTTGGTACTAAGAGCTGTGACTTTGAGTTGAGTTTTAAAATCAGAATTTGCCATCAACTCATCAGCTTTAGCAATATGATCAGACAGAACTTTTGAGCTTGGAATAAAATCAGCTTCATTCCACTTCTTGGTCCATTCCACTCCTCTGTGAGTTTCTTCCCATGGAACATGAGCATCTTGTTGAACAAACTTTTTAATCAGTGCCTTATTTCCAAGAGTTTGAGCTGGAGTACTTGCAGAAGCACTATTTCCAGAATATGATAAAAGCTCATCATTTTATGACAACACAAGTGTGTGTGTAGCTGTTGGAGATTCTGGTACAACTTCATCTGTTTCCACATCCAGAATGAGAGTATTTGGAACTTTAGCATGTAGTGGAGAAACATGCGGTGTTGTCACTTTTGTTTGTGGTGCTTCCAGATACAATACAGATGGAATGTTCAGCCTTTGAAGGTCAATTTCAGGACTTAATCCCGAATCTTCAACTTGAACATTTTCTTTCATTGGAGAGGTGTAATCACTGTTTCTGAAACAGTGTCTTTAGCTTGAGGAAGGGCTTCAATGATAATTGGTTCGGATGAGATCAAATATTCATGATCCCCTTCCTCAGCTTCTTGAGTATCCTCAGAGTGAGGTTGTGCCAAATGCCTTCCTACTCTCTGTTTCTTTGATCTCCTGGATAGTGAAGGAGTTGCCTGAGCAGCATCAGAACTTATAGTTCTTTTCCTCTTCAAAATATCTGAACCCTCAACTTCAATCTTTTTTCTGATGGGTTGACCCTTCAGCTTCAACTGTCACATATTCTGTTGCATGAACCTGGACTTGCTCCTCTTCTTCATCAGACTCATCCCTTAATATCATCCTTCTTCTCCTTGATGGAGATTTAGGAACAAATTTTGCTTTTGAAGGTTTGGGTCTAAATGTTGTAGCAGATTGTTGTTGTTGAGAAGATTGAGCAGGTTGGAAATAAGTTCTGATGGTTGGTTGTGGTTGAGAGGATTGTGCTGTTTGAGTTGTGGTTGAAGGTGCTGATGGAGGTTGAGTTGGTGCTACATCCGGATATATGGAACTGTATGTGTGAGGATCAACATTAACTAAGAACTGTTTGACTGATTGAGGAATTTGGAGGGGTCTTAGTAAAGTCTTCTTATTATCAATAGATAATAAGTCAGTGAAAGCCCTTTTAGCAAGGTTAAAGGGTTCAATTGTCTCCCTAAAATTCTGAGGTGCATCAGAACAACAGAAACTGTATATAAGCTGACAAAATCTAGCAAAATAAACTGTGTTTCTATCATCTGTCATCCTATCACCTATGAAACCTAGCACAACACTGGCATAATCAAAATGACTTTGATGAATTAGAGCATACCCAATTTGTTGACTTAAGATTGGTATAGCATCAAAGTTTGAACACTTGTTGGCAAAAGCTTTTATAATACAGTCAAAGAAAAAGCTCCACTCCCTCCTGATGTGGGGTCTCTTCAATTGTCCCAGCTTTACCAAAGACTTTTCATAGCCCAGATTTGCCATCATTTGTTGAAGAGCTGGCTCCTCAACTGATGAATTGAAAGTGCAGTCTTCTGGAAAATGTAGTGCTTGTCGAACAGTTGACAAAGTCACCACATGCTCATCTTCCCCTGTTGTAAATATGATGCTTTGGGACCCATTTGCCCCACCATCATCATATACTCCTAACCTCCAAAACTCCAGAATTTGCTTCCCTGAGAGAGCCTGAGGTTGGGTCAGTGCATAGCCTATTTCACTTCGAGCAAGAAAGTCTTAGACGAAATGAAGTTCTTAAGGAGCCTCGTCCTTAGAATGAATAGCCATGTAATTATTAGGAACAAACTTGGCTCCATCATAGATTAGATCTTTGGGTGCCATTTCTGTAAAGAAATAAGTGAGAAAATGTTTGTTTGCAAGGTGTTTGATAAAATGCCTGTAAGAAAAATGGCTTTAGAGAATATTAGAGAGAGAGAATAAAAGAGTTTAGAGAATAATAAAAGTAGGTGAGAGATTGTAAAATCTTTTAACTCCCATATATATACTCTCTCCACTCAACAACTCTTTTTGGAAGTAAAAGAGACACTTTACACCTGTCAGCTAGTAAATAGTTAAAGCAGTAGTGAGTGGGCACGAGAAATAAGCAGTATTTATTGTGCACATGCAGTTGTCAAGGTAAACACGTTTCCCACTAACCAAATGATTATGACTGTTTTTATCTCACTTAATTATTTTCTGATAAAATTTGACCGTTACAGTAAAAGCACAAATAAGTCAAGTAAATAAATAATGTCACGTAAGCATCAGAGTTTCCATCAGGATTTGCATCAGAACTTGACTACTATCAGAATTTAACGGCCATCAGAATATGGCTTTTGTACTCAAAAAGTGAATGTCTGTTTCTGTGATTCTTCATACAAATACTGACTTGTTTCTTCAGAGTTTAATCATCAGAACTTGTCCTCAGAATTTATGCAAATAATACTTAACTATTTGTCAAAAATAACTTAATCACCACAGTAATTTTCATCATTCATATGGAGTGAGAATGTGTGCATTTGCAGATAATCAGAAAATGATTAAAGTCTGATAAACTTCAGTATATCTTAGAAATAAGGCATAACTAAGAAAAGTGCTTAAAATTTGTCTTTAATTTTGAAGTCTACTATAGAATAAATTTATGCAAGAGTCCACCTCAACTGTTTGGGCTCATTTTATGCATCTTTTGACATTCTTTTTATAGTGGCTTCTCAGTGTAAATGAGTCACAACTGCTATCAGAATTTATGCTATTATCAGAGTATTTCTCCAGTAATCAGAGAATGTGAAAAGTCACCAAGAAAAATTTATTTGCTTTTCTAATGCATATTACTTAATACCAACAATGCACTTGGGTCTTCCCTTTCACATATTTACTCTAGATCTCAAAGGAGTACTTGACTTCAATTTCTTTTCTTTTGTTTTCTTCAGATAAGTGAGGCTTATCAAGCATGTAATTCATCCTTAAGATTTACTGACATCGGAATTTGACAGATGAGAAGCAAAAATCTAGTTTGTGACTTAGTAATAAGATACATAAAGTAAATTTGACTAAGATCAAAATCAGAGTTTGCTTGTGTTATGGATTTCCACATAAATAACTAATTCAAACATGGGATACACAGTTTGTTAAAGACTACTAAGTTAGCATCTAACATATAAGCCTCATTGGATTGAATGATCACAGAACATTCAAAACACTATCAAAGTATATAGAATCACATCAGATAACAATTAGTATTTAATATATTACAGTTTAAGCACAGATTGCATGGAGATCTGTAAACACTGATCATAAAGTCTGATGCATGAGAACAAAAACTAAGCAGATTTTGAGAAAAAACCTGAAACCATTCCAAGTTCATTTACCAGTCTTGTAAAAGTAGCTTCACATAGTGGTTTTGTGAAGATATCTGCTAGTTGTTGATCTGTTGGAACAAAATGCAATTCCACTGTACCTTCCATCACATGTTCCCTTATGAAATAGTACCTAATGCTGATGTGCTATTTCATTGAGTGTTGAACTGGATTACCTGTCATAGCAATAGCACTTTGATTATCACAGTAAATGGGTATTTTAGAAAATTCTAACCCATAGTCTGGTAACTGATTCTTCATCCAAAGAATCTGTGCACAACAGCTTCCTGCAATAATATATTCTGCTTCTGCAGTTGACGTGGAAATTGACTTATGTTTCTTGCTAAACCAAGAACCAATCTGCCTCCAAGAAATTGGCAGCTTCCACTAGTGCTTTTCCTATCTATTTTGCATCCTGCAAAATCTGCATCTGAGTAACCTATTAGCTTAAAATATGATTCCCTAGGATACTACAATCCGAGATCGGCTGTACCCTTGAGGTACTTGAAAATTCTTTTCACAGCTATTAGAAGAGGTTCTCTTGGATCAACCTGAAATCTTGCACGAAGACAGGTAACATACATGATATCAGGTCTACTTGCAGTTAAATAGAGTAAAGAGTCAATCATACCTCTGTAGTTAGTAATATCTACTGATGCTCCAATATCTTTATCTAACTTGGTTGCAGTGGCCATGGGAGTGGATGCAGTTGAACTGTCTTGCATTCCAAATTTCTTGAGTAAATTTCTGGTGTACTTGGATTGATTTATGAAAGTACATTCTTCAGTTTGCTTGACTTGAAGTCCCAGAAAATAGCTAAGTTCTCCCATCATACTCATTTGATATCTTGACTACATTGGCTTTGCAAACCTTTCACAAATTTTAGAATTTGTAGAACCAAAGATGATATCATCAACATATATCTATACCAAAAGTAAGTTCTTTCCATGGTTGAGGTAGAACAGAGTTTTATCAATTGTGCCTCTGTTAAATCCACTTTCCAGAAGAAATTGAGCTAAAGTCTCATATCATGCTCTTGGAGCTTGCTTAAGGCCATAAAGTGCTTTATCAAGTTTGTAGACATGATTAGGAAATTTTGGATATACAAATCCTGGAGGTTGTTCAACATATACCTCTTCCTCTAATTCTTCATTTAGAAAAGCACTTTTCACATCCATTCGAAAGACTTTGAACTTCTTGTGAGCAGTATAAACCAAAAAGATTCTTATAGCTTCCAATCTAGCAACTGGAGCAAATGTTTCATCATAGTCAATACCCTCATGTTGAGAGTAACCTTTAGCTACCAGCCTTGCTTTATTTCTTGTAATTATGCCATCACTGTCAGTTTTATTTCTGAACACCCATTTTGTACCAACAACTGATCTGTTCTTTGGTCTTGGCACTAGGGTCCAGACTTTATTTCTTTCAAATTAATTTAACTCTTCCTGCATTGCTTGCACCCAATCAGCATCTTGAAGAGCTTCTTCCACTTTCTTTGGTTCAGTCTGAGATAGAAAAGAATGATAGAGACATTCATTTGATGTTGTTGTTCTAGTTCTGACACCTGCTTCAGGATCTCCAATTATTAAGTCAGGTGTATGTGCTTTAGTCCACTTCCTTGCAGATGGAAGTTGATCTCTAGAACTGGATCCTCCCCCATGATCCATGCTGTCTCCATCAGCATTTTCTGATGCTCCCCCTGTAGTTATGCTCTCTGAGACTTCAGAATTTGAGTTGGATTCTTCAGGATTTGAAGAATCAGAGTTTCCAGAATTATCAGAATTAGGCTCATCAGAACTTGATGAATCAGAACTTGAAGAGCCAGTGACAGGTTCTGATGCTTCTTGAGAGTCTTGAGATGTGGTAGGATCATTAGCTTGCTCCCCCTGAACATGTGCATTTTCCCTTGGAGTAGTTACCACAGTTTCAATGACATCAGAATTTAACCCTTCAGAACTTACAGGATCAGGATTTAGGTCATCAGAATTCACAGAAACAGAATTTAAATCTTCATTTTCAAATCTCAGCTGATCATGATCATTGAAATCTTCAAGTCCAGTCATCTTTTTATCATCAAAAGAGACATAGATAGATTCCATGACAACCCTTGTTTTTAAATTGTAGACTCTGAAGGCTTTTGTAAAAAGTGGATATCCAACAAAAATTCCTTCATCATCTTTTAGATCAAACTTTGACAGCTGTTCAGGATGAGTTTTTAGAACAAAACACTTGCATCCAAATACATGAAAGTATTTCAGATTTGGCTTCTTTTTCTTCACCATCTCATATGATGTTTTTCCATGCTTGTTGATCAGAGTTGAATTCTGTGTAAAACAAGCAGTCTGCACAGCTTCAGCCCAAAAATAGGTTGGAAGCTTTGCTTCATCAAGCATAGTTCGTGCAGCTTCAATTAGAGTCATGTTCTTTCTTTCTACAACTCCATTTTGCCGTGGAGTTCCAGGTACAGAAAATTCCTGCTTTATTCCTTGCTCTTTGCAGAACTCTTCCATGATTGAATTTTTGAACTCAGTGTCATTATCACTTCTTATGATTTTAACAGAATCTTTGACCAACTTATCAAGATGTCTGACATGATCAGTTAGAGTAGATGCAGTTTCATTCTTCTTGTGCAAGAAATACACCCAAGTGTATCTTGTGAACTCATCCATTATAACCATAACATATTTCTTCTTTGCAATGGACATGACATTGACTGGACCAAATATATCAACATTCAGTAAGTGATAAGGCTCAAGAATTGAGGATTCAGTTTTGCTCTTGAATGAAGATTTCCTTTGTTTTTCCTTTTGACATGAATCACAAAGGCCATCAGGAGCAAATACTGATTTTGGCAGTCCTCTCACAAGATCTTTCTTTACTAGCTCATTTATGTTATTGAAATTTAAAGGAGAGAGTCACTTGTGCCAATTCCAGCTTTCTTCAATTGATGCTCTACTCAACAGACAGATTGCAGAACCATCAGAGTTTGTTGAAAGTTTAGCTTCATATATGTTACCATGTCTATACCCTTTCAGAATCACTTTGCTTGTAGAATTACTTACAACTTCACAGTATTCTTCAAAGAAATCCACATGATAACCTCTGTCACAGATTTGACTCACACTTAGCAGATTGTGTTTAAGTACTGAGACAAGAGCTACTGATTCAATGATGACATTCCCAAGATTGATATTGCCATATCCCAGAGTTTTTCCCATGTTGCCATCTCCATAAGAAACTCCTAGGCCAGCTTTCTCCACAAAGTCTGATAGCAGGGCTTTATTTCCAGTCATATGTCCTGAACATCCCTTGTCTAGAACTAGGATGTTTTTCCTGTTTCCATTCAATTCAGCAGTTTCAGGACTGCTATCAGCATTTGTCATCAAGGCATAGTTCACCTCATCTTCAGAATCTGAAGTGTCTGTCCAACTTTTTATCTTTGTGACAAGTGCCTTGCCTTTATCACTTTTTCCTTTCTTGCAGTCAGGAGACATGTGGCCTCTTTCACCACAATTGTAGCATTTGACATTTGAGTTGTCTCCTCTGTCAGACTTTCCTCCTTTGCCTTCAGAATTTCTGAACCCTTTCTTATCAGAACTTCCACCTTTCCTGAAAAACTTCTTGCCCTTTCTGAATTTCTTGTAGGCTATCTTTGTGATACCCTTCACCATAAGAGCACACAGTTGCATCATCTCTGCATCAACATCCACTTCAGGTAAACTTTCAGTTTCTGAATCATCATCATCACATTCTGATGATTCTGAATCATACTGTATAATGAGAGCCTTTCATTTGCCCCTCTTTGATATAACAACTTTAGGAGATTCCTCCTCAACTTTAAGAGCAACTTTCCTTGACTTTCTTCCCCTCTTGCTCCTTTGATCCATCTCAAGTTCATGAGTCTTGAACATACCATAAATTTCATCAAGAGTAGTTTCAGTAAGGTCATAGTTGTCTCTTATGGTAGTAGACTTCAAATCCCAATTTTCAGGAAGAGCTAAAAGGAATTTTAGATTTGAATCTTCAAGATCATATTCCTTGTCCACCAGTGACAGATCATTCAAGAGTTTGGCAAACCTGTCATATAAATCAGTTAATGACTCATCAGCTTTTGAGTCAAAGTGCTCATACTCTTGAGTGGGTATTGTCTTCCTGTTCTTTTTGATTGCATCAGTTCCCTGGCATCTTGTCTCCAAAGCATCCCATATCTCCTTTACAGTATTGCATCCAATTACCCTGTTTGACATGACATTATCAATTGCACTATGCAGCAGATGCCTTACCCTTGCATCTTTGGCAATAGATGAGATGTCTTCAGCCGTGTACCCACTTTTTCTCCTTTGGTATGGTCTTTGCTGGTTGATCAGCAACTGCAACAGAGAGCTTGGTAGGCTTATGTGGTCCATCATTAATTCTATTAAGGTATTCTGGATCTGTAGCTTGCAGAAATATAGCCATCTTCACTTTCCATATAGGATACTCAGATGCTCTCAGTATGGAAACCCTAATAGTCTCATATCGACTGTGGGTTTGAGTGTTTTGAGTAACTTGAGTTTTGGTGGGCTTAGTTGGAGTTTGTGTTTATTCAGACATGATTGATTGTTTGGATCTTATTGTATGTGTGTTAACAGAAAGGCTCTGATACCACTTGTTAGGTCACACAACACTATAGAAGGAGGTTGAATATAGTGTTTATACAATCAAATCTATTTCAAACACAAGTATGTAACATTAATCAAGTATATTCAATATAATAAATTCTGTTACAATAGAACAGTTGTTCTCTCTTAGTGATGAACAATATCACTAAGAGCTGCTAGGTTACAATGAGGTGATGTTTAAAAATACCCATTTTTTGGGTGCAATGGCTGAAAATACCCATTTTTAAAACACATGGCTGAAAATACCGTTTTGGTTACGCAATTTGTAATTGGGTAAGTGTAATACGTGAGAATTGGGTATCCAAGAAAATTACTAAAGATACGCATTAGTAGTTTGGGTATTACCATTGGGTTACGCATTTGCCAAATGTGTATCTTAAAAAAAATTAAAATAAATAAATTGGATACCCATTTGACAAAGGCGTATCTAGTACAAAACAGGATACCCAGATGACAAATGCGTATCCAAAACGGTATTTTCGGCCATCCACTTCCAGAATGGGTATTTTCAACCATTTGCACCAAAAAATGTTATTTTTAACATTCTTTCCGTTACAATGTATAATGTTCTCGATAATGATAACACATATAGTGTAAACCCAAAGCTGTGTTTATATAGTACACAGTTACAAGATATCTTCTAATTGATATGGAATATAATTCTGTCTCCTAAAATATATCAATCAGATATCTTCTACAAGTCTTTTAGTCCTCTAACTCTTCATGCATATCTTCTTTTATTTTAGTCCAGACCTTCTACTCTAAATCAGCCACATTCCTTATCTGAAGTCTTCCCGCACTTAAGTCCTGATATATATCTTCTGACGCCTTAAGTTCTGATATTAAGTTCTGACTTCAGTAAGTTCTGATTTCAGTAAGTCCTGATAAGTCCTGTTGTTAAGTTCTGAAAACTAAACACAAATCAGATTAGACATGACATCTCAAATATATATATAACAATATGCATCGGGTCATTTCAAGATCAGGAAGCGCTACCTGATCCCCAAACCCACCCTACACCCCAAACGAAGATTTTATTCCTTTTCAGTCCTCACCCGAATGGGAAATCCTACGAGAATTCTGGTTATAATTAAAAATAATAATCATGTATTTTTATTTTTATTTTTAAAATCTACTAATTCGTATTATACAAAAACATTAGTAATATCTCATATTTTTAAAATCAAATCATATCAAAATTGATTTACAATATAAATAAATGATAAATTAAAATTCAGACAAATATTTTAAATTATAATCTAAAAAAAATTAATCAACATAATTTTAGATTAATTTAAGACTAAAATAATATTTTATTAATATTTTTATCGTAATTAATTTAATATAATATATAAATATGTTATTATGTTAATATACATATAATCGGGGTTGGGGAAATGAGGCGGGGAGACACTAATCCTAAACTCCACCCGATACCCGAAATTTTATAAAACCTTTGTCGTTGCTAGGCCCGTCCCCGAAAACTTCTCGAAATCCCTGACCCGAACGGGCTGGGATTGATCGGGGTCTGGAGGGACGACGTTAATTCCCATTCCTATTTATTTTATTGAGATTAAAATAATGAAGAGTGAAAAAAAAGAGCAAATTCATTACTAATTTCTCTCAGTTTCAATTTTTAACACTTCGGTTGACTAAGCGCGTAAATTAATAAGAGTGTAAAATATTTTAAAACTAATAAAAAACTAACTCAGAAAAATATCATGATAAAAAATAAATTTTCCAAAATGAAGGTGTAAAAATGAATGTTGTCTAATTTAATAAAACTTTCAACACTAATTTTCTTATTTTACAAATATACTTAATACAAGTAATGAAATGCATTACATTTAATATAATATTTATATTATATCAAATTTTAGTATTTTATTTTTCCGTGTCACTGCTCGACTAACCCAATTCAATGTTATAAAACTCGAACGTTTTAGCCAAGATATCGATCGAGTACACATAATTGAACTTATTCACGAGCTGATTTTTTTTAGTCGAATAAACCTAATTTTGAGTCTAAATCGGGTCAAACTTATATCTACTCGGATTAAATATTAAGAAGTCTAAAAATAAATATAAGGTACGAAAAATATTAAACCAACACAATTACCTAATTATTTAAGAGTCTTACAAAATTTACTTACTCATCTCGTTATGTAATCTATATATGTTCTATTTTGTACAAAATTAACATTTTAACCTCCGTAATGAATTATAATTAATATTTTTCTGTTATGTAGGAGTATGTATATAATAATGATAAGAATAAGAGTAATGCATATTGTTTCGTTTGGTTTCATCTTTAAAAGTAATATATAATTTTTTATATGATACATATCTGTAATAACTGCATCTCCAATCACATCTATATATGCAATATTACTTCATTTCTTACTTTATATATGAAGTTAAATGGCTCCAACGATGAATTACCCTATCTTTATAAATAAAGGAAAGCACCGTGCAACTTCAAATTTGGAGTTACACGGTAGATATGAAGATATTGGTTTTATAATAAACCATCTCACATGTTTCTATATCATGTAGGCCCAACTCTATGTGTATTTTAAAATTATTTAATTATTGTACATAGTGACTAAGTAGATTTAAAGTAAAATTTGAAGGAATGATTGAAGATGAAATGGTAATATAAGTAAAAAAAGATGAAATATGAAGATAAAGTTATTTTAAAATAGAGCAATGCTTGGAGATGACCTAAGTAATTAGTTTTTAAAGTTAAAATTTTAATATATTTGATTTTTTTTAGATCCAACTACTCTTTCCAAGTACTCCCGGATTAAACCGAATATTTTTGACTCGACAATCACACAAGTCAAACTGAATAAAACAGAATTATGATTTTTTGAAAACAAATCCAAAAAAGTATGAAAAATGTTTAATTTTATAAAATATATTTAAAAACATAATTGATATGTATGTGCGTCTAACTACAAAATTTAAATTGCAACTATATAATTATATAAACTATCATTTTATTTACTCAAAAGTTAAAATTAAAAAAAAGGAGAAAATATAATTTTTTAAACAAAACTTTTAAAATAAAATCAAAAATCATTATAGCACCATGGTTCTAAGATAAAATTTAGTCACAAGTTTGATTCTCGTATATTTGATTACTCATTCCAAGTATTTCTGGATTTAACCGAATACTTTTGACTCGATAAACACACAAGTCAAACTGAATTAAATGAAATTATGACTTTTTGAAAACAAATTCAAAAAAGGTTTAAAAAATATTTAATTTTATAAAATATATATCATAACAATTACAACATAATTGATATATATATGTGTGTGTGTTTGTCTAACTACAAAATTTACATCACAACTATATAATTGTATAAACTAACATTTTATTCACTTAAAAGTTAAAGTAATAAAAAACAGAATTTGATAAAAGGAGAAGATATGACTTATCTAATAAAAAATTTAATTTGGACTTAAAATGTTATGTAGCTTGATGGCAGTGACATGAAATTTGTGATTAAGAGGTAAGAGGTTTGATTCCTATTGCATACGACAATTCTACTTATTTTTAACAAAAATTGTGTGATAGTGACATTTTTATAATTTTTCAAAATAAAAGGGTAAAATTGTGATTTCACAGCTATTAAAATGACTATTTTTACCCTTGATTGACATATAATATATAGTAAGAGAAGATATATTTTTTGCTATCCTCTAATATTTTATATAATTTTTTAAATTATATTTGACCAAATTATATCTAAAGAAAAAATACAAATGTGAAATTTATAAGTTTTGACTTTTTTAACGTATTTGCAATTATTAAAAAAGATACGTAATTATTTATGAAAACTAATATTAATATTTTATCAATAAATATCAAACATATAATATATATTTTAACATCATTATTGCTAGTGTATTGTTACACTATTAATATTATTAAATTATCATTATTTAATTAGCATGTAAGTATGTATTATATAACAAAAAATATATAGCTATCATGTTGTAATAAATCTAGACTAAGATTCGAATGAAATGAACTTGATATATGAAAGAGAAAAAAATGCCCGATTTTTTGATTATTTATTGAAATGATTATATATTGTTAAATAATTAATTATCGATTTCTGAAAAATTGGGTAATTTTTATAACCGGGCTAAGGATTATTTTAATTTTAAATAATGGTAAACTCTCCGCACAAGCATATGTAGTCACCATCCATAACTGTATATATATTAGTTCAGTCCTTTAATTTGACGAATCGACTAAAAGACGCAGCTGCATTAGTTTCATTCTCAAATGAAATATAACAAATAGACTATACTTCCAAGTCCGGTCTAGACATTAGCAATTAGTCTTTTGTATCACGCCCTCTTGTACCCAGCTATTTAGTCGTCTTTTTTTCTTTAAAATGCAGGTCTGGAAATGTAGTGACTAAAAGATTTCCCTTTGTACAAAATCGAGGTTTCCATCTTAGAATCCTAATTTGGGTGAGATATATAACTTATGAATTTAAGTTTCTAGAGAAATTAAAAGTCATATTGTCTATCTAATTATATTGCTATTGAATTTAATGAGATAAATCAGTAACAATCAACTTGATTACGTAAACAATAAAATATAAAATTGTATAGGAGGAATTAACATGATAATGTAAACAAAAAAATGACTTAAATAACACCTCATGAAAAAGGTACACAGAGCTAATGAACTGATATGGGTAACAAAGGAATGAACTATAAAATGGGACTATAGAGCTGATAAAGAATTAACTATTCATACGATTTTCAGTTAATTTGACAATATAAAAGGCATGGTGATGGTAATAGATTGGTAAAAGTAAAAATTTACTAGGCAACAAGTTATGGACACAATAAAACTGAAGTGACTCTAAGATTTAGCACAATATTGTCACCACCATAGAGAACCACATATGATCCAGAAAAGTCTAGAAATAATTTGTAGATAGCCTTCCCATTTTTCAGTATACACTTCACGTATTACACAAACACCCATGATCGAGTACAATGCGGTCACTGTCATGAGTAATTGCATATGCTCTATCAAAGTTTGCATAAACTCATATAAGAGTAATTGCATATGTCCTATATATATATATTACAGAGTTTCCAAAATTAGTAGTTCAAGGAAATTGGAAGGCTGAACATGTTTTGGCAAGTCATTTCACTAATAGTCATGTTGAACTGCTCCTCTGATCCACCCTGTCAAAATATCAATGCACCCCAGGAAATCCCAAAATAAGCATCTGCTTACCGGGAAAGTTTCCCTAGACTGGTGATAGAATATCAAACGGACATGAATGTTGACAAGCAGCCAATAACATAAGCTTTTCTCTGTAACTGCATATGGCCTGCATTCTTATGTGCTGTGTGCAGGACTGCAGGCTATGGCCAATACTGTAAATTGCGAGTTACTTTTAAGGCAGTACACTCAACATTTACGATACAGGAAAACACTTACAAATTTTAATGTAAACATGTTTAATACTATAATAAGACCTCCACCTGAAGACAGATGCACAATTGGTGTAATTGAAGCCAACATCCCAAACCATGTTCAGTCTAGCGTTCAGCCCTCAACTTACCAATGGCAATGGGTTGATTTATATGGCTTAACATTTCTGGCCTTCTTCAACTCTTTCTCCCGATTAGCCAGGGTCTTCCAAATTTTGCTTTCCCCGTTGGTGGAACAACCGCATCTACTTTTTGGGACCGATCATTGGCAGCATAAAAGTCTTATTAAGCTAGGTAATGATTTTATGATTTGATTATAATTAAGAAGATACGACAAATAGCACAACCTTCATTTTTTCAAAAGCTACTTACATGTTGTGCATAATAACATATTTAATTAAGAAAATCACTAAATGAATGACGTAAAAATTCCAGCCCTGGTTATATAGGGCCGATGTTGAATGATTTTTTTGTAATTGTCTATGTTCCAGATAGATCTAGTTTTTCCCTAATTAAAAGAAAACCTATTAGATCTTCGGCTCATAAAATTTTAAACCTCCTCTAAATTCATCATTTATCATTATTGTGCCCAAAATCTTGCATGAGTTAGATTAAAGACCCATAAATGGCTGGGCTTAATTGGTATGGAATGATGTAGATTTTGGTGAGGTTCTTGGCTCAAAGGATCATGGTTTCATAGGTACCTGCACAAAGATGCAGGGGTCTTAGTAAAACAACAGTTAACCAAGAGGTTCAACTGGCTCTTCACAGGTTGTGTGGTCATATAAGGTACTGAGATACATCAGAAATAGGTCTTTCTAGGCTGGTGAGGTGCTCCTAAATAGATAAAAGGATGGTTAGGTGCTGATATAGGAGAATGAACATACTTTAGCTGGCTGGGACAGTGAACCTCTACTGGCAGAGGTAGTGTACAACTAGGAATGTACCTCCCAAAATAAAGGAAAACAACCTCTATCTACGTGAAATGGACTTTTAACATGATTCTATCACCATAAAACATGATAAAAATTAATAATTACAGGATAAATACATAAATTAATGGAAATCACATCCCAGTAATGGATTAAAGTGGGTTTCTAAGTGTCCAGCCACACCTGGACACTGAACCTCATTTAAAAATAGTTGGAATAACTGTGGTAACTGGTTTGACTTATGAAAAACGTGGATTATTGGCCAAGGAATGGAGTCCAACCCTAGAGAACTACATTGAACTTGATCCCTATATATAGGGTATGTAGAAAATTGGAAAATGGGTTCGAATACTCACTTTTGACACATATTGGTACGTGTAACCATCGTGATTATTTTCCAATTGCATTTGGCAGGAATTGAGCAGGCATTTCTCAGCCATTTTAGTTGGTTGTTTGCTAATTCAGTTCATATTTCATACATAATCACAGCTGTGTTTCCGCTATTGATCCTCTGTTCAGCAGTTACGACAGTTACATTTCATCCGAAAACCAAGGGTGAATTTAGTTAATGAAGCACGATTAATCTGAGGTGTTATAATCAATTTTCTCTCTCAATATTTTTGGCACTATGAGGGGACTCCAATATCTTTTTTGAGAGAGAAAGATGTCAGACATTTCTAACAAGAAACCAACACCGAGAAGAGGTCAAAATGGCAATAATGGCAATCTCAGTGAAGAAGTTACCAACAAGGATATCCTGAATCACCTGCAATAGATGAGCAATAGGATTGATTCCTTGGATAAGAAGTCCATGGGGTTAAGCAAGCAAATATGGAAGCAGAAACCTGTGGGGAAGAAATATGTTACTCCCGTTCAATTGAACTTCGAAGGTGAAACGGAAGAAGATGGTGTTGAGCCAAAGAAGCCTAACTTTTCTGATGTGGAAACTAACCAAGAGAATGCAGATTGGGATCCTAAGAAGAAGCTCAAAGATGAGGCTGAACCTACAGCTACGCACAACGTAAGTGTCTTTGATCGTATGGGGAAGAAGCTGACAAATAAGGATCTCAGGCTGTAGCTGGATAAAATGAATGAGAAGATGGCAGACATGGTGAATGTAGAAGGTTCAGTGTTAAAAGGTTCAAAGGGTAAAAAGAAGGAGAAACAGCCCTCCCAGGTGAAGGCAGGCAAGAGTAATACTACACCTGAAGCTCTTGTGCCAGAAGAATATGGAGGTTCCAGTTTTACCCAAAGCTCAACACATAATACTAATGGAGGTTCCAGTACAGAGAAGAAAGATGATAAGCAGCTGTCTGATGGGGAAGGATGCACTTATAGGTTTAAAGACCTCCGTAAAGCTCTGGAAAAGATGAAGGCAGCAAAGAAGGGCATCTCTAAGCTGGCTGTAGCTTCCCCCTTAACCAAGAAGGTTAGGGACTCACCCCTTCCATGACCATATAGGGGTAGGGGATTTGAAATTTGATGGTGCTATTGATCCAGTAGAGTATCTCAGTCGGTTCAGTACTGAGATGGAGGTTTACCAGATTAAGGACCTACCTAAATGTAGTTTGCTAGCTGCTATATTGAGGGATAATGCCCAACAGTGGTTCAAGAGGCTTTCAACAAACTCAATTCATTCCAGGAAGCAAATGTGCCAGATCTTTGTCACTCAATTTCAAGCATCAGTTGCCTATGCACCACCTGCTAATACTTTGGCTAACATTAAACAGCGAGAAGATGAATCATTGAGGGAATACTTTAAGCGTTCCAATGCTGAGGTATTTAAGGTAATGAGATCTCGTGATCAAACCTACAAGAACTTCCTGATAGTTGGGGTGAGACCATGTATAGAATTCTGGAAGGAGCTTTAACGTGAGGAACCTAAAACCCTCAGTAACTTCTACAACAATGCATAGTCTCATAAGGTGGTAGTGGAGTCACCGGCGAACCTCAAAAGATTTTTTTTGGAAATAATGGGAATCGGAGCAAGAATAAAAGGGCTAGGTCCATCAGCCCTAGGGATAAAGGATTTGGTAAATGACCTGCCTGTGGTAGAGGTTCGAATAAAGAGGCTCCACGAGATAATAAACCTTCTCTCATCACAGTGAATGCAACCTCAAACAGGAAGAGATTGGGGTATGTCTATCTGCGACAAAGGGAACGATCTAGATACGTGGAATACACACCCTTGAAAGCACCAATTAGATATATCTTTGAGGTGGGAGACAAGACATGCATCTTCAAGAAGCCATACAGGTCAGGGCCATCAGGGAAGATAGATGAAGGAATGATTTGCGCCTTACATGATGCTAATGGCCATGATACAACTGACTGTCGTCACCTGAAGGATCATATCGAAGATTCGATGCGTAATGACTGCTTGAGAGAATTTGTGACTCAAGAAGCTATGAAGTACAAAGATGATAAGGCCAAAAAGGAGGCTGAGAAAGAACCTGAACATGCCACCAGGGCAAGGAGCATTAACACAATTATTGGGGGTCCTTATTACGGAGGTTCATCCTGAAATTCGATGAGGAGGTATACAAAAGAGGCTCAAGAGCAGCCATACTTTGAGGTCCATAATCTGAATGAAAGACCTTCAAGGAACTTTGGAGGTAAAGCTGATGATATCACCTTCACAGAAGCAAATGCGGAACATGTCCATCACCTACACAATGATGCTTTGTGGTAACTATCATCATTGGAGGCTTGAATGTGCACAAGGTACTAGTAGATAATGGATGCTCCTGCAACATACTCTCTTATATAACATATCATAAAATGGGGCTTCTTAATAACAAATGTCACCTGCATATAATGAGTTATATGGTTTCACTGGGGGGCCAATGTGTGTTGTGGGAAGGGTGAAGCTACCAGTAACACTAGGAGATGAACCTCTGTCAGCAACCCAAGTAGAAGAATTCATGGTGGTCAATGAGGAAATATCATACAATGCCATAATAGGTAGGCCCCTGCTGAAAGATATGAGGGTGATAACCTTCATATATCACCTCTTCCTGAAGTTCCCAACCCCAAGATGAATTGGCTGTGTTAAGGGAAATCAAGGTGAGTCAAGGGTGTGCTTTGTTTAAGCTTTACGAGCATCTGGGCAAATATATAAGCACGTGTTATTGGCAGATGGAGGACCTACTCTAGACAGTTGCTACAAGCAAGTGGAACCACCAACATAAGGTACCATACATGTGGGAAATAAAAGTGGGAGGTCCTCATACAATGCTATTAGGATTATCCAACATCCAGGAGAAGCTCCTTATACTGATGTTGTCTGTTGTATTTTCTTCGAGGGTAGATGCCCATGGTGAGGTCCTTATGCTGGAAGCACTCCCACCAAAAGTTTTGGAAGATGGTGACCTTTTGATGGAAGGGGTCATTGAAGAAGTGAATGATAGTGATTTTGAATGTCTTGACAACACACCTGAACGACTCGAAAAGGAATATAAGGAGGTGCCATTGGATATTGATTTGGACCCAAGGATACCTGAGTTGAAGGAAGCAACATGAGATGCTGGAGGTACAGTTTCCATAATGGTAGATGAAGCTGACCCAACAAAGGAGCTAAAAATTGGACAGCAGTTCATAACAGACGTGAGGGGAGATTTAGTTAGGATAGATCGAAGTATTATTTGTCTTCATCTAAATATTGATCCTGAAAAGAAGGCTGTAATATAAAAGAAGTGAGCTATCAGTGGAGAGATGGCAACAACTTTGAAGAAGGAGGTGGACAGGTTGCTGAAAGCAGGTTTGGTTAGGAAATCATACTACCCAGAATGGTTGCCAATCCTGTTTTGGTAAATAAGCCAAATGAAAAATGGCGTACTTTTATGGATTTCACGAATCTTAACATAGCATGTCCCAAGGACAGCTTCCCTTTGCCTCAAATAGATCAGTTGATTGACACTATAACTGGACACGATTTGCTCAGCTTCATGAATGCATATTCTGGCTATAATCAGATTTCTATGTACAATCCAGATGAAGAACATACCTCCTTTATAACAGATAGAGGTCTCTATTGTTATATTGGGATGCCATTTGGGCTGCTGAACGTAGGGGCAACATACCAAAAGTTAGTCAATCGAATATTTAAGAACCATATTGGAAAGACGATGGAGGTGTACATGGATGATATGCTCGTGAAGTCAAAGATTGCAACTGATCATATAGCACACCTCTCTGAGATGTTCAGTATTTTCAGAAAATTCTGCATGAAGCTGAATCCCCAAAAATGTGTTTTTGGGGTAGAATTGGGAAAGTTCTTAGGGTTCACATTAAACCATCGAGGTATTGAGGCCAACCCTGCAAAGATAAAGGCTTTAATTGAGATGCGTTCACCATGAACTGTCAAGAAGGTTCAGTGTTTAACTGAAAGGGTAGATGCTTATACAAGTTCATGTTAAAATCATCTGATAGGTGTAAGGAGTTTTTTGTAGCAATCAAGAAAGGAAAGAATTTTGAATGGACTTCAGAGTGTGAAGCTACATTCAAGAGGCTGAAGAAACAATTAGAAAGCCCCCCATTATTGTCTAAACATATGGATGAAGAGTTCTTTATTCTCTATTTAGCAGTTTCAGAGTATTCCATTAGTGCGGTGATGGTACGTGAGGAAGGCAGGGTCCATTTTCCAGTCTATTATATTAGCAAAAAGTTATTTGATGCTGAGACTCGATACACCAATATGGAGAAGCTTGCATATGCTTTGATACTTATAGCCAGAAAGCTCTGACCATATTTTCAGGCTCATAAGGTAGAGGTTCGTACCTCATACCCATTAAGGTGGGTTCTAGTTAAGCCAGAAGCTTATGAGAGGTAATGAAATGGGCCATAAAATTGGTTCAGTTTGATGTGGATTATAAACCGAGAACAACAATTAAGGGGAAAGTCCTTGCTAATTTCTTGTTGGACTTTTCAGAAACATTCTCTGTGAAAGGTAATGAATATGCAGCTGAACTAAAAATGAAAGTCCGGGATGAGGAAAACTGCTCGCCATGGTGGACCTTGTATATGGATGGATCGGTGAATGGAAAAGGAGCTGGTGCAGGTGTAATACTGATAAGCCCAGAAGGACATAAGCTACAAAGTGCAATTCATTTTGATTTGTATGCAACAAATAATGATGCAGAATATGAGGTCCTGATTGAAGGCCTGAAACTAGCTTTGGAAATGAAAGTTGAGAATCTGAATGTCTAAAGTGATTCAATGTTTGTGGTCTGGTATATGCGAGGAGGTTTTCAGGCTAGTGGTCCGCGGACAGACCTATACATGAGGTACTCACAGGAATTAGTGAAGAAATTTAAAAAGGCTCATTTGGAGAAGATTCCAAGGACAGAGAATTCAGATGCTGATGTTCTTGCAAAGTTGGGTTCATAAAAGGAAGCTACCTTATTAGGTGTCATCCCATTGGAGCTGCAACAACAACCAAACAGCTACCCAATATTCAGGGGATCATTTCCCCGAACCCATACGTGTTTCTGCGGGAATGGATAAATAACACATAAATCGAGGGGTATGCGGATCCTCAGATATATATGAAATGGAATAAAAAAGGAATTCTTTTTTTGTATGTGCGCTTGGGAGGAGGGTTTTCCTCTTTTCTTAGAGAGTTCGAATAGAATAAGTAGTCAGATGTAAGATAATTTCTAGAAACATCCTCAAAATGGAGACTGCCACAATTGAAGTAACTACTAAGGGAACCTGGATGAGTCCCATTTATGACTACATAATAAAAAGAATTCTCCCAGAAGGAAAGGAAGAGGCAAGGAAATTAAAGTACAAAGTTGTGAGGTATGTGGTGTATGAGGGAACTCTCTACAAAAGGGCTTCAATAAGCCACTTTTGAGGTGCATATCAGGAAAGCAATGTGAATATATTATGGGAGAAATTCATGAAGGGATCTATGGGAACCATTCAGGAGGAGCTTCCTTGGCTCACAAGATAATACGTCAAGGATACTATTGGCGTAGTTCACAGAACAAATGTTACCTCTATATGAGGTCATCTGATCATTGTCAAAGGTATGCAATTTCAACAGTAAGCCAGCAGTGCCATTGAAGCCTCTTACAAGTCCATGTCCATTGGCTATGTGGGGGATTGATCTAATTTGGAAGCTTTCCAAAGGAAAAGGTGGGGTGAAGTATGCAGTGGTTGCACTAGACTACTTCACCAAATGGGAAGAAGCTAAACCACTAGCTACTATTACAGTAACAAAGCTCAAGGAATTCATGTTTAGAGTTATTGTGTGCAGGTATTGGGTGTCTTTCAAGCTAATTTCTGACAATGGGAAGCAATTTGATAATAGGGAGATGAGGCAGTTATGTGAGGACCTTTACATAAAGAAAGGGTTCTCAGCAGTGTGCCATCCACAAAGTAATGGTCAAAATGAGGCCATTAACAAGATTATAAAGCATATTTTAAAGTCAAATTTGGATGAAAGCAAGGGATGTTGGCCAGAGGAGCTACCTAGGGTGTTATGGTCCTATAACACCATACCCAGAACCACCACATGTGAATCTTCTTTTACACTCACCTACGGGTGTGAGGCAATGGTGCCTGTGGAGATTGGGGCAGGTTTATTCAGGAGGGAGAATTATGATCCAGACAACAATGATCTTAATCATCGTTTGTACCTGGATTTGTTGGAAGAAGTACGTGAGAATTCACAGCTGAAGCTGACAGCTTATCAGCAACGTACGAGGAAATATTTTGACAAGAAGGTTCGAGCTTGACCTGTAAGGGTTGAGGACTTGGTGTTAAGAAGGATGATGCAAAAATATGCAGACTCCTGGACATGGTGTCTTTGGTGCTAACTGGGAAGGTCCCTACATCATCAAGACAGTTATGTGGGAAGGAATGTACTACTTGGCAGATTTGGATGGGAAGTTGATTCTCAGTGTTGGAATGCCGAGCACCTCAAGAGGTATTATCAGTAAAATTGCTTTGATATTTATTTTAAGTAGGCCTGTTTTAGGCATAGGAAAATAAAATCAACTCATTAGTTGTAGTTTTCATGATAGGTTCAGATTCAGTATGATAGCTGATTACTTTGGTCGACACGGGGGGTAGTGCATGTACACCTCACTGTTAGGATTTCTTGTTTTCTTTTTTGGAATAAAAAAATGAAGTTTACTTCACACATATTGCTTTTATGTTGTTTGGTTAAATTTGGATGCATGTATGGATGGATTAGATCAATAAGATTCACCTGTTATAGTTCTTCACCTTAATGAATTAAGGATAAAGAACTAGGGGGTAGTGGATATATGGAACATATGAATTTAGCTGTTAAAATCTGGTAGATTTTAAATTTTTTGGTAATTATTCTTGTAATGGATGTATGACTTAAATGAATGCATGTTATAAATGATAAAGGTTTTATACATTGGATATGGATATTATATGGAGGTGTGTCTAATGATACATAACTCAAAATAATTATGGTTTGTCAGATAAATGACATGGAAATACAATGGAATTTTGGAAAAAATATTTAATTTTTGGAACATGAGGAATGTACACAAGGAATTGCGTACTTGGATGAGAATGTATATGGTTGATCTACCAAAAAGTGTATGGTTTATACATAGGATATATGGTTTATACATGGAAAGACCCAAAATATTTTAGCCTACGTGATTCTCTTTGGGTAGCAAGGCATTACTTATGCAAGAACATGCCTATTGATATGTGGGAAAAGGATTAATCTGAGTAAATACTTGATTCCTGGATGAGGTTTGCTTGGGTCTTTGAACCTGTATGGATAGGTTCATATGAAAAATACGAGTCTATAGGATTTCCCCAGGTGCATGTCGATCTCAGGGAAACTGTGTTAGTGTAGATCCTGTGAGGTTTTGCATAAGTATGGTTGAAGTGTGAGGTACTTGCACAGGGAATAGGGGCTTGCAGGGACGCTGTGAAGTTCAAGGACTTACGAGGATGTAAGTTCAGGTTTGAATGCGAACCTTGGAATATGAATGGGAATTAGAGGTAGTCATAGGACTATAGAAGATAGTTGAAAAGCTAAACGAGGTAATCCTGATCTTTTCTGATGTTTAATTTGTTTTGTTAAAATACTGTATGATTGCATGTGTATAGTAGATTTAATAAGGTGATTAGTCATTATAAAACCTTAGAATTAATTAAAAATATGTTTAAAAAAAAGAGAAAATTTGTTAAGTAAGTTTTAAAGAAATCTTTACAAGTAATGGTGAGTAAGCAAGCTTAAATTTTATGTTAATGTTAGGTTCATATTTTATCTTCAGCTTGAGGTATTTGTTTGGTGAGGTACCTCAAGAATGAAGCTCTAAGTATGAACCTCTTTTTTTTACTTAGCATCATTTAGATACAGAATTAATATCCAGTCAGTTTATACTCAGATGAGTACTTCATATACACCTAGTTAGCTTTATTGGGGTGTATGGTCACTCTTAATAAAAACCGTGTTAGGTGTTTTTATATGTTGGAACCTGAATCTTGGTCGTCATTATGTCCGGGTTGAAAAAAAGTGTGATTAGTATGTTAAAAAAAGCATGCTAAGTTGAGGTATATGCATAAGAATTGAACTTTTAGTTAACATTTGTTAGGCAACTTTTGAGGAAAGGTGACATTATGTAAGTTGTAATAAGGTCACATGTGTATATCTGTTGTTATTCCCTAATAATACAACAAGAATTAAAGAAGGGGGGTTGAATGTAATTCTGGCTACTTTTTCAAGATTTTAAAACAGTTCTTACGTGATAATATATATAAGTGTTTGATTTGCAGAGAGCAGAATGAATTATTAATATGAATCAAAACACAAAGTAATAAAAACACAGGCTTTTAAAACTTTCTGGTGGATTTGAAAGTATCCACCAGATATATATATATATATATATATATATATATATATCGAATGAGAATCCTGTGAAGCTTGAATAGCTCACAGCTACTTACAAGTAGAACAACTAAACTTACAGAGAAATGCTACAGAATACAGCTTGAAAATATTTCTCTGAAAATGTGTGTGCTTAGTTAATTATTCTACTAGCTACACTTGGTTTATATATAACCAAGTTTATATGACAATAAGACAAGATAATAAAGCAAAACATATCTAGTCTAACTCCATGCTACTTCACTACTCTATTCCAGCATCTTTGAATATCTTCATAATAGCATGAAAATGGTAATGCTTCTTTGTTCTCAAATTCCCACTTAACAGGCTGCCACATTCCTTTTGCAAACACCCAACGCATGTGACTGTGTTGTCACTGTCAACGGATATTTGAATTTGATCATCCATCGGGTACATACTTGTCATCCGTCGGGTAGCTTTGTTGATCATCCGTCGGGTAGCTTTGTTGATCATCCGTCGGGTAGCTTTGTTGATCATCCGTCGGGTAGCTATTTGTCACTTGACTCCATTTTACTTATACAGAATTACAAGACATCTCATATTTACAATTAATCAACATATTCTGCATATCTATTAGTAGTCAACATGACTCATATGCTCCTACAGAATCTACACAAAGTTGTTTGCAGAAATGTGCTACAATACTTATTTGTTACATAAGCTACTCACCCGGTAGATGTCAAATCATCATCCGTCGGGACTATTGAATCATCCACCGGGACTATATTTGATCATCCGTCGAGTGCTACAAAATTCACTAAGTTAAATCTACTAAGGTGTTTTGTTTAATTTATCATCAAGTTCACAACATATTCCTAACAATCTCCCCAAATTTATGTCTACTAGAATTGTAGCCATAAATTAAGAGAAACTTGATGATAACAAAACATCTAAAAGATATAGAATAAAAATAGTAGATAAAACTGATAAGTGCTATAATATTTAGTAAAAATTAAACAAATCAAAGTATACAAAGAAGTTGCTCACAATCATTATCAAGGTGATCCTCTAGTCTGAGCAGATAAGTCTATTTCCTTGATTGTCTAGATTTCTTCCCAAGCCTCCTGTTGTTCTCTTCTATCTAATTTTGGAGTTGTCTGTAGAACTCAAGTTCATCAGCTTCTGAGAGATCTAGCATTTCTTGCATTTCCAGTAGAGTCTCATTGCTAGAGATACTCAACTGGTCCTCCAATCTGAAGAATCTTCTTACTCCATTTTCATCCCTAAATTCCATCAACCAATAAGGCCTCAGATGCACTCTCTTTCATGTGAAGGGAATTGACAGAGTTTTTGGTAGTGCATCTTTAGCTTTATTACTCCTCAGCTCCTCAATCTTCTTTAAAACTAATCTCCTTGCAGTCACATTGTATCCAAAGTTCTTTTTGAAAGATGAGTAGATCTTTATTAGAACAGATTGGCTTTCTAGAAGAATCCTGTGAAGTGGCCATATTATCTTTTTTCCTCCCTTATATTTAAACACCAGCCTTTCAGGAAGATGTATGTGAGCATCAATTCCTCTTACTTCTTCCAATTCATCTAAGTAAAGGTTTATGTCAGAGAATTCCTTGATGTCACAAATGTATAACAAATCTCCCTTGTTGACTGTAGATTGAGATTTGGTTAGGGTCTTGGATTAGAGAGTCACAGGCTTCACTTTCTTGCTTGCTCTAGTCTTTGTCTTTTTTGGCTTGTTGAAGATTGGAAAGTTTAGTTCAGGAATTGGAAAGCTATCCCAGTCTACTGGCTCATCCTTTGGAATTATGGGCTCACCATGAATATTCCTTGTTGGATCCACCACCTTGAATTCTTCAAATACCATTGCGGGGTTTGATGTCTGAGTTGAAGTTGTAGACTTTTTGGGAATGTAGTCTTCCATTTCCCCATCACTGAAGTCCAATTTTCTTTTGGAGTGGAGCTTGTATCTGAATCTTCTTTTCTGTTGTGGTTCATCTTGCACTTTTTGATCTTGAGGTTCAGCAATTACAGATGGTTGTACAGAAATCTCAGTTGTAGACTTTGCAGCTTGAAGTTTAGCCAAGATAGCAGCTTGCTCCTTCTTTTGTTTGAGCTTCTTAGTATCTAAGGCAGCTTCCTTCTTTTCTTGCCTTATACTTTCCTTCTCTTCCTTTTTAGCTTTTACAAACTGAGGGTGTCCAGCCACCACACAGATTTCTTTACCATTTCTGTAAATCTTGGCAATTCTTATTTTAAGTGCTGAATCAGCTGGATCCTTGAAAAATACAATTGACCTAGCCAACAACTTCTTCTCATCTGGCCTAGATGTTTCATACACAATATCCATAGGATTTTTGTCTGAAAACTTTGGGTAGTTTCTTTTAGGCTTCATGATCAGCTTTGCTTTTGGAGATTTGATGCAAGATGTTTGACCGTTTTCCAGATAATTCAAACTCATTTCATTCACAGAGATGTGCTTGACTTGAGAGTGATGATTAAAGACTTTGTCTGGTTTCTGAATTGGTCCAAATTTCTGTTGAATTTCTGCATCTATTTTCCTCCATTTCTCTTTTAACTCCTTCTCAGCTGCTGCTACATCAATCTTTAGCAGTTTGTCATTTGTTTCCAGTTTTGCTGTTGCCAGATTTATGATGTCAATGCTATCCATGGCTGGTGGATTTGTGAAAGTAATTGTTGGCACAGTCACTTTGCTGACTTGGATATTGAGCTGTTTCTCCCCCTCACTAGATGAGCCTTTCTCCTCTTTTTTGTTAGCATTAAGTTGGAGAGTGGAAGGGAGTTGAGCAGCCACCAACTGTTGGAGTAGAGCAGTCTGAGTTTTTTGATTATCAAGTATCTTGGCCATTGACTTCTCCACATCAGATAATCTAGAGTCCATGGCCTCAACCTTTCTATTGAGATCAACCTCCTTCCTTAGCTTCTGAGCTATCTCAGTCATGGTGGTTCCAGGAAGTCTAACATCCAACCTTGCTATGAAATCCTGTTTTACTTCAGAGACTTCTTACTTGATTTCATCCACACTTTGACTATGTTGGAGAGCTTGAATCTTATGCAACTGGAGTGCTTCAAGATGTGTTATTAGTAGCCTCTTTGTGCTGGCATTTGTAGATGTCTGAATGGCTGTTTGGGTGTCATGAATCAGCTTGAATAGTGTTGATTGAAGATGTGAGTAGGAACATTCTTTTGTTAGCATCCAGGAAGGAACATATGCATATCCCCCTATGCTCATGATGTCTTCCTCATCATCCTCACCAGCATCCCCAAATGAGTCTTCAGCCAGTTCAAAATCACTGCCAGTAGTTGAAGGCATAACAGTGATTGCATCCTTTGCTTTTTGTAGACATTGAATAGTATGCACCAAATTAAGAATTCTTCCAGCCTCCTCATTGCCCTGTACAACTAATGTTTGATAAGCTGTAACATGATGAGTAAATGTCTCAGCATCTAGGGAAATAGAATCTATGACAACTTAATATTATTGCTGAAATAGTCTTTTCCTTTCTGCATCATTGATATTCATTAACTCACTAGCAATGGTGTCCATCCTTATCTCTCCAGTACCTGTATTTCTCTCATGATTTCTCTCTTTTTACATCAAGGGCTCCCCTTGGCTTCCCACCCTCACACCCTCACCTTCACCATCTAAGGTGGGACTCCTCTCACTCACTTTTTCCAATCCTGAAGAAATGGACTGCATTTGTTCACTCATATTCTCTCATTTTGCCTGGGAGCAACCCAACCTCTCTGTTATTCCTAGTGGACTAACAATGAGATTTACAGAAGGGGGGTTGAATGTAAATCTCAAAACTTTTTCAAGTTTTGAGCAGTTTATGAAAGTTGTGTGTTCAAGAAGAACAAGTGTGTGAATTGCTTTAAGCTAATACAGACAGATATATATTCAAGCACAAATGTAAAGAACACAACAGACCTTAAAAACTTTTCTGGTGGATTTGTTGTTCCACCAGAGATGGTATTTTAGAAAATCTGTGATTAAACAATGTTGATCACAGCTGCATCCTAGTACAAACTAGATGAATTTTCTCTCAATATTTTTCTAAACAGCTCTGGAAA
The DNA here is from genome assembly GCF_009905375.1 of Apium graveolens. Classification (NCBI taxonomy): domain Eukaryota; kingdom Viridiplantae; phylum Streptophyta; class Magnoliopsida; order Apiales; family Apiaceae; genus Apium; species Apium graveolens. The sequence goes on along the minus strand of NC_133657.1, from coordinate 159,945,657 downwards.
ATCTCACATCTAATTACTAGCTTCTACTTGGTTTATATATTACCAAGTGTACAAGTGAAGAACAATATAAAATACAGTAATAAAATAAGATCTTCACTTGCTTCTTTTCCTGTTCACTCCAGTACTTTGTTGACTATTGCATCTTTGTACTAGAGAAGAACGGCTGCTTTTTCTGTTGTTCCTGAAATTCGGCTACCACATCTCAGTTGTCTCTATCAACCCATGTGCCTCTGTCTGTAGGTACAACTACCCCTTATCAACGGCTAATCATCAGAACATCCGTTGAAGCTTTCATCCGTTGATGCACTCATCCGTTGAAGGATGTTATCCGTTGAAGCTTTCATCCGTTGATGCACTCATCCATTGAAGGATGTTATCCGTTGATGACTTTATCCGTTGAAGCTTTAGAGACATCCGTTGAAGCTTAGCTTCTCATCCGTTGAAGGTCTTTAAGTCATCCGTTGATACCACTTCACTTATACAAAATTACAAGGCATGAAGTATTTACAATTGGCCTTCATATCTGCATATCATCTAGTAGTCAACATGACTCATAGTTTCTCTCAACTTCCAAGAATTACATTTTAAATACAGAGACTGAAATATGCTACAACACTAGACTTATTTCTAAGTAAAGCTACACCATCAACGGATAGCCAAAGTGGTCTTATCCGTTGAGGCTACAGACACTAAATTTCTACTTAAGTATTTTGTTAAACATATCATCAAACTAATGCACATACATTCCTAACAATCTCCCCCTATTTATGTCTATAAGAATTGTAGGCATAAATTCAGGGTTAACTTGATGATAACAAAACACTTAACATATATATGAATTGAAACTAAGTAGAAATTTAAAAATGCTGCAAAAGTGTATGTACTAGGAGATAATTGAAGATTTACAGTGTTTCCAAGGACACTCCTTTAGTCTGAGCAAATCATCTTTTTCTTCTTTGTTCCCTGGTTTTCTTTCCTAGCCTTTTGTCATTTTCCTCAATTTGGAGTTGGAGTTGTCTGAAGAATTCAGCTTCATCTTCAACACTGACATCCAACTTAGATTGCATTTCTTTGAGAGTTTCATTGCTGGCAATCTTGAGTTGGTCTTCAAGTCTGAAAAATCTTCTGACTCCTTTATCATCTCTAAATTCCATCAACCAATGAGGTGATTTGAGAATTTTCATTTCCCTTTCTTGAATGAGTAAAGTCCTGGGTAAAGCATTGGGCTCCCTCCAAGTTTTCCTTATATTGGCTATCTTGTTGAGAATTTCAGTCTTGGCAGTTCTGGTAAAGCCAGAATCCTTTTGTATAGCTGAATAGACTCTAATCAAGGTAGAGTAGCCTTCATCCAGAATCCTGTGGAGAGGCCATGTTCTTTCCCCAGCTCCTTTATATCTGAACACTAATCTCTCTGGTAACTGTCTGTAGGCAGCTATTCCCCTTACATCCTCCAGCTCATCCAGATAGAGTTCAATGTCTGAAATTTCTTTTATGTCACAGATGTGAACATAATCATCTTTAGAAATGGGTGACTTAGGCTTAGGTTTTTGTTTTTGAGTGAATTTCTTAGAGGTTATGGGAGGTGTAGATTTTGGTTTTCTTTTCTGTTTCTTTGGTAGTGGAAGAGTGGTTAGAAAGGTAGGCAATTTGATAGTGTCCCAATCAATAGGTTCCTCTTTTGGAATGATTGGTTCACCATGGATGTTTATTGTGGGATTAGCAACAAGGGGTTCAGGTATGGAAGGTAGTGGTTTAGATATAGATTTGGTTACTTCAGTGTTATCTCCACTCCTTCTATGTGCCTTGGCCTTTCTTCTGTTTCCCTTCTGCCATTCCTCTCTTTCTTCCACACTCTCACCAAATATACTCCCTAAAACCTCATCTAGGTTTGTAGTCTTGTCTTCACCCCTGACTTCAATCCCTTTTTCTTTTTCAACTAGACTTGACTTTAGCTGTTGTTCAAGCTTTGCTTGTGCTCTTTTGTCAGCCTTTAATTGCTTGTCTTCTTCCTTCTTGGCTATTGAGAATTTGGGATGTCCTTGCATCACACATATGCTCTTTCCCTCTCTAATGATAATAGCTCTATTTCTCCTTACAGCCTCATCCATGGTCTTTTTGAGATAAGCAATACTTCTGCCTAAAATCTTGTTCTCATCAGCTTTTGGAGGAGGAAAGTCCACTTCTTTTAAAGGATTCTTTGTTGAGTCCTTATTGGATCTTTCATTGGGCTTGAGAATTATAGCTTGTAGTTCTTTGGAAGAAGCTTCTCCATCCTTATGACTCCCTACTGGCATGAGCTCCATGTTGATTGGTTCAATTTTTGTGCTGTATTTCACAGATGTTGATTTGTCTTGAGTAGAACCAAACAACAGTTGCAACCTTTCATCAATTCTCCTCCTTTGCTCTTTCACTTGAATTTCAGCTGCTGCTAGCTGAATCAAATCAATTCCATCAGGCTTGCCCTTGATTTGAATGATTGGAGAAGTAGTGATGGCAGGAACTAGCACTTTAGATATGTTGACTTTTGTAGATGGCTCTCCTTCCCCTTCCCTTTTACTCTCCCCCTTTTTGTTATCATCAAGGAGAGGGGTCAAGCCTTGTGCTTTTGCCAGCTGCATTAGGAGACTGGTTTGAGATTGTTGATTGTGAAGAATGGTGGCCACAGAATTTTCAATAACTTGAACTCTGTCTTCTAACTTGGCCAACCGTTTTTCAGTAACAGATTCTTTCTTCAATCTCAAAACCAAGTCCTGCAATGTACCATAGGGCATGACTGAATCCAATTTTTCTGAAGTATAGGTTTTCAAGTCAGCAATATCCTTCCTGAGATCATCCATACTCAGATTCTGCTTCACTTGCTGCAGCTTCATGAGATGCAGTGAGTCCAGGTGAGCTTGAAGGATAGCCTTGATACTTGCATGTGAAGTATTCTGCATGGCCTGTTGAATAGTGTTGATTTGTTTGACTAAAGAGACATTGAATTCCCCTGATCTGTACTCCTTAGTCAAGGCCCATTCAGGTAGATTTGGAATTGAACTAGGGCCTTCATCTCCCCCTAAGTCCATGCTTCCATCAAAAGAAATAGAGTCATCATCATCAGAATTTGCTCCAAATTCCTCAGATGGCTCACCAGCTGTAGAAGGCATTTTGTTAATGGCAGCTTTATCCCTTTGAAGAGATTCTGTTGTGTGCACTAGATTTAGTGACCTTTCTGCTTTCTCATTGCCCTGAGCAGCCAACAGTTGATAGGCTGTCACAGGATGAGTAAAAGTGTCAGCATCCAAGGAAATGTTATCAATTACAGCTTTGTAATGTTGTTGAAATTGTCTTTCCTTTTCAGCATCATCCACAATCATTGACTCATTAGCAATGGCTGGTTCCACCCTTGTATCTACTGTACCTGCTTTTCTCTCTTTTTCTCTATGTTCTTGCATCAGGGGCTCCCCCTGGCTCACACAACTCACTCCCTCACCTTCACCTACTAAGGTGGTACTCCACTCACTTACTTTTGCCATGCTGGAAGAAATAGCATGCATTTTTGAGCTCTCAATCTCTCCTTTTGCCTGGGAGCAACCCAGCCTCTCACTCAAATTGTCACTCCCTTCCCTCAATCCTAAGAGTGATTGCACAGTATTCATGTCTTCTACACTTGGGATTAATTCAGTTATTTGTGTAGAGACTGTCAACGGATGTGGAATATCCGTTGAAGGTGAAACTGATGTTATCAACGGATAACTGCTGTTAAGCTTATCCGTTGAAGAACAACCACTTGTCAACGGATGAGTGATATCCGTTGAAGAAGGAAAAGAAGTTGAAATTGAAAGTGATATAACTGTTGAATCTGTGTAGATTGATTTGAGATGTGGTGACACAGATCCTTCAATTATATCTGAAAGAATTTGTGGGTGATCCAACAAATCATCCAAGAGATGATGATCACCTGTATTTGAGTGGGGCTTCTCCCTGAGTTGTAAAGAGGGAGAATCAGGAATTGATGGGAATAACATATCCACATCCAGAGATGGTGATGAAGTGTTTGGTGATTGATGTGTGATTATTGTGAGAGAATGGGGCTGTGACTCCACATTTATTGGAGTCACATCAAACTGAGTTTGAGAAGGCATAGATACAGATGGATGTATCTGTGCAGTGTGTGCACCCTGTGTAGAAGATTGGGTTCTAGCCTTCTTTCTTCTAATAAAGGCTTTTGTTGGTGAGTGTTTGGCTTTAGTGTCCCTCCCTCGTTTGTTCTGTGTTCCTGGTTTGGAACTATTTTCAATAGTAACATCCTTTTGGGAGGATGCTACTAGGGATGTGCTAGATACCTTTTCAACCACCACAGCTTTTTGAGAAACTGTGGCTTGGCTAGCTTGGGAAGCATTCAACTTTCCTTCCTTATCCTGGGGGTTTCTTTGATGTTCACCCCTCCCCTCACCACTCACACCCTGTTCACTCACCTCAGGGTTAATAGTTGGTGTTACAATTGTTGTCTTTTGAGAAACAACAGAGGTGGATTTCTTTGTCTTTGATTTTGAAAGTTTAGTTTTGGTGACCTTGGTAGAAATCTGTTGGGGCATCACAGATTTCATGGCCACACTAGAAGATAAAGAAATAGAGGGGTTGGAAGAAGTAGGAGTTGTAGAAGCAATTACCTCACCTACCTGAGGTGCATTCATGATTGGTAAATATACCAATGACACACTGCTGTTAAGATCCATTCTCATCAAGTCTGCAAGAACTCTTTTCTCTTGTGCCCAACACTTGAGTTTATTATTCTCATTGATTATGACTAAACCTTCAGCAACATGGTTAGCCAATAACATAAAGAATCTAGCATAATAGATGTTATTAGGTCTATTAGCTTTGTTACCTAATCTAGTACCTAATTCTAGCATCACATAGTTGCTAAAGTTAAAATACCTATCAGAAACAAGCATATAGAGCATATTAACCAGAGATGAAGTTATGACATCAAAATTACTAATTTTCCCAGAGAAAACCTTTATAAAGGCATCCCCAAGGAAACTCCATTCTTTCCTAAGGCCTTTTCTTCTAATACTCCCCAAATTAGCAGAGTTAAGAGAATAACCTATGGAATCTAACATGCTGGATACATCACTATCAGTGTATGGTGTCATGGCATTGTTCTCAGGCAATTTAAAACATGCTTGTAAATCATCACAGTTAATACAGTGAGTTTTACCTTTGAGAGTGAAGGAGATAGTCATATCCATGGAGTTGAACTCAGCAGTTGTCCAAATCTCCTCAACTACTTCACAGAAAATTGTTGGGGCTTCCAGCATTGCATAGCTAAGTTTACAGTTTTTGATGAAGTCCATCATTTTGTGATAGTCTGAGTGGGCTTCATTCTTTTCTACCAAAGCTATGAAATTGTTCTTTTCATAGATGAACCCAGATTGAGACATAATCTTCACGACTGGTGCCATTGTTGTGAGTAGAAATTGCAGAGAATAACTTGAAGTTTTTGCAGAGAGAAAATGGTAAATGCTTGAAATTTTAAGAAAGCGTAAAGTAAAAATGAACAATCAGAAGGACTTATATGCTTTCTCAAATTAATAAGCAAAAATATAAAATAAAGATTTATCAATCAATATGCGTTAGTGAATTTCAGCCGTTTTAAGAATAAACTGTAAGTATTCTAAAAACTACCTTTAAAACCAATACATACAGATGTATGTATGAGTATCAACGGTTAAGAGAATAGAATCAACGGCTGTTAAACACCTGAATCGATTGATGTGACATTTCAACGGATAAGGCAAATTGTCATCCGTTGAAAGGTACTTCAGTTTTATCCGTTGACGGATAAAAATTCCAGAAATGTATTTGTCTTTCAACGGATAATGATTATCCGTTGATAGAGCAATTTTGACTTTCAACGGATAGGGAACATCCGTTGATGGAATAAACTATGTTAAAAGTCAAATTTGTTCTTAGCAACTAATATATTTCAGGCTTCAATTCAAATTGCAATAAAGACATGAATTTTAAGAGTAATTAAGCATACCTAGCTCACTTACCAATCTTGTGAATGTTGATTCATCAAGTGGCTTGGTAAATATGTCAGCAATTTGTTGTTCACTTGGAACAAAATGTAGTTCCACTGTACCATTCATGACATGCTCCCTAATGAAGTGGTACTTGATATCAATGTGCTTGGTCCTTGAGTGCTGCACAGGATTCTCTGTTATGGCTATGGCACTTGTGTTGTCACAAAAGATAGGAATTCTATCAACATGAAGTCCATAGTCAAGGAGTTGGTTCCTCATCCATAACACTTGAGAACAGCAACTTCCAGCAGCAATGTATTCAGCCTCAGCTGTAGAAGTAGAGACTGAATTTTGCTTTTTGCTAAACCATGATACAAGCTTGTTTCCCAGGAATTGGCAGGAGCCTGTTGTACTTTTCCTATCTATTTTGCACCCTGCATAGTCTGCATCTGAATAACCAATTAGATCAAAGCCAGATTCTCTAGGATACCAAATACCTAAATTTGGTGTACCCTTGAGATATCTGAAAATCCTTTTGATAGCAATTAAGTGAGACTCCCTAGGATCAGCTTGGAATCTAGCACATAGACATGTAGCAAACATTATATCTGGTCTGCTAGCAGTTAAATATAAAAGTGAACCAACCATGCCTCTATAACTTGTAATATCCACAGACCTTTCAGTCTTATTTAATTCAAGTTTGGTGGCAGTGGCCATGGGAGTTTTTGCAGATGAACATTCCATTAAGTCAAACTTCTTTAAAAGATCATAAATATATTTAGTTTGACTAATGAAAATTCCATCACTAACTTGTTTAACTTGTAAACCAAGAAAATAGGTTAGTTCTCCCATTAGGCTCATTTCATAATTACTTTGCATTAGCTTAGCAAACTTTTTGCAAAGTTTATCATCTATAGAGCCAAATATTATGTCATCTACATAAATTTGAACAAGTATACTAGAGCCATTAACATCCCTAAAGAAGAGAGTTTTATCAACAGTACCTCTAGTGAAGTGATTCTCCAAAAGAAATTTTGATAAGGTTTCATACCAGGCTCTAGGTGCTTGCTTCAGTCCATAGAGTGCTTTCAACAGATAATACACATAGTCTGGAAAATTTGGATCTTCAAATCCTGGAGGTTGACTTACATAGACTTCTTCCTCTAATTTCCCATTTAGAAATGCACTCTTGACATCCATTTGATAGACTTTGAAATTGGCATGGGCTGCATGGGCTAGAAATATTCTGATGGCTTCAAGTCTTGCAACAGGAGCATATGTTTCATCAAAATCTATTCCCTCTTGCTGAGAATAGCCTTTAGCAACCAGTCTGGCTTTATTCCTTATGATAATGCCATTTTCATCCATCTTGTTTCTGAATACCCACTTTGTGTCAATAGGACTCTTGTTCTTTGGTTTGGGTACCAGCTTCCATACTTGGTTTCTCTCAAATTGGTTCAGCTCTTCCTGCATAGCTAATATCCAATCTGGATCCAATAGAGCTTCTTCCACTTTCTTAGGTTCCTCCTGAGACAGAAAACTACTATACAGACATTCATCTTGAGTGGCTTTTCTTGTTTGCACTTTAGATGATGCATCACCAATGATCAGTTCAAAGGGATGATTCTTGGTCCATTTCCTTTGTGGTGGAAGATGTGCTCTAGATGAGGTGGCCTCAGTATTGTCATGATGTGAGACAGAGTGTTGACTAGTTGAAACTCCCCCTGAGTTGTTGGTCCTTTGCAGGGAACTTGGAGTTCTATCAACTGATGATGTAAATCGATTATCCGTTGATGAACTATGATCAACGGATGCTTCATTTTGTACTTCAACGGATGATGCACTATGTCTTTCAACGGATACTGCATTGCCTCTATCAACGGATGCAGTATTTTGTGCATTATCCAAGGGCATGTTTTGAATCCCTTTTGAAGTGTCATCTCCATCAGTCTCCTCTTCACTATCATCACAATATATCTCAATGTTGTCAAATTTGAGTCTCTCATTATGTCCCTCATCTGTTAGTCCATCAATCTTTTTATCATCAAACACAACATGCACAGATTCCATAACAATGTTGGTTCTTAGATTGTAGACCCTATAAGATTTTCCAGCTGAGTAACCAACAAATATCCCTTCATCAGCCTTTGCATCAAACTTCCCTTTATGGTCAGATTGATTCCTCAGTATAAAGCATTTACATCCAAAGACATGAAGAAAGTTTAGAGTTGGTTTTCTTCTCTTGAACAACTGATAAGGAGTCATGCCTTTAGCTTTATTGATCAAAGAAATATTCTGAGTGAAGCAGGCACAATTAACAGCTTCAGCCCAGAAATATGTTGGTAACTTTGATTCTTCAAGCATTGTTCTGGCAGCTTCAATTAAAGATCTGTTCTTTCTTTCAACAACCCCATTTTGCTGAGGTGTTCTTGGAGCTGAGAACTCATGCATGATTCCATTTTCTTCACAGAACAGCCTTAATGTCAAATTCTTGAATTCAGTTCCATTGTCACTCCTGATATTTCTAACCTTCAAGTCAGGATGATTGTTGACTTGCCTGATGTGATTGATAATGATTTCACTTGCTTCATCCTTTGATCCAAGAAAATAGACCCATGAGAACTTTGAGAAATCATCTACAATCACTAAGCAATATCCTTTTCTTGCAATAGACAATACATTGACTGGTCCAAACAAATCCATATGTAGCAGCTGTAATGGTTCATCAATTATTATTTCAAGCTTCTTTTTGAATGATGCTTTCCTTTGTTTGCCTTTCTGACAAGCATCACACAAACCATCCCTTGAGAATTCAACTAGAGGGATTCCTCTAACTAAGTCCTTTTTGACTAGATCATTCATTGTCTTGAAATTCAAGTGAGATAGCTTCTTGTGCCATAGCCAACTTTCAACTGTGCTTGCTTTGCTGAAGAGACAAGTAATGGATTCTGCATCTGTAGAGTTGAAGTCAGCTATGTACACATTTCCTTTTCTAACTCCAGTTAGAACCACTTTGTTATCTTTCTTACTAGTGATAACACAGGCTTCAGAATTGAAGGAAACTGTATTCCCTCTATCACATAGTTGACTGATGCTCAGTAAATTGTGCTTGAGACCATCAACTAATGCAACTTCATTAATGATGACATTCCTTGTTGAAATCAAGCCATATCCCATAGTAAACCCTTTGCTGTCATCTCCAAAGGTTATGCTAGGGCCAGCTCTCTCCTTGAACTCTGTGAGCAGGGAGAAATCTCCTGTCATGTGTCTTGAACAACCACTGTCCAAGTACCATAGATTTCTTCCATTTCCCTGCACACCATAAAATCAATCAATTTGATTTTGGTACCCAAGTTTCCTTGGGTCCATTCTTGTTAGCCTTTCTCCTAGACTTCATTCCTCCTGCATCTTTAGACTTAGGTAAGTTTGAGTCAACCTTGGTCTTAGATGTAGTTGGTTGAGGTGTAGGGTTAGTCACAGAATCATTTAGCACATTTGTAAAATTATTAGGCATTGATTGTGCAAACATGTTATTCCATATGGGCATATTGTATGGCATTTGAGGCATACTAAATGCAGCAAGATAAGGATTGTTAAAATATGGCATGTATACAAAATGTGCATAAGGATTTTGTTGAGACATAACAGGCATAGCATGCAGAGGTGATGCAGACATATTAGGCATAGAAGAGGGTACATTTATGGGAGTCTTCTTAATGGATTTACAACTAGCAGATAGATGATTAACACTACTACAATGCACACAGCTTTTTCTAGGAGCATACCTATCAGGTGTGTAATTGTTGTGTTTATTAACTCCTACCTTCCCATTTCTGTTGGATTTTCTTTTAGATTCCTTTTTATCCTCAACCATCTTGAGCCTATTATTTAACTGTTCTAAGGTCATGTGCCCTACATTCACCTTACTGACATCTTTGGATGTGCTTGCTTCTTCTTTGACAAAGTTCTTTGAAGTTGAACCAAACTTTTTGTTGAGTTTCTTTAGATTCTCTCTTTTAGAAACATCTGCCTGTTTTGATTGAGGAACCTTCAACGGATGCTCCTTTTCTTCCTTCAACGGATAACTTTCATCATCCGTTGATTCCACATCCGTTGACAGCCCATCAATGAATTCCAGTTTCTTTTTATTTTTATCCCAGGCAGTTTCACAGAATGATTCAATTCCTTGGACCTTAGCAATTTGAGCACTTACATCCCTAGATGTCTTCCAGGCTTTAATCACCTCTTGCTCTTTCTCTAATTGATTGGAAAGTATTTCTACTTTCTTAACAGATTCAGCTAGTTCATTTTCAACAGATATACAATGCAACTTTGTTTTCTCTAGGTCAATCATCTTATCTTCTAACAAAGCATTTCTATTACTTAAAAACAGATTGTTCTCTCTAATCCTACTATTTTCTTTAGCAAGAGATTTAAGAGACACACGCAAATGATACAATTCGGTAGACATGTCATTAAAAGCATCATTGCACTCTTCTTTAGTAAGCTGTGTTAAGTCAGTAGTGATTACCTGATTGCTTGATGAACTAACTTCATTTTCTTCAGAATCAGCCATGAGAGCAAGGTTGACATACTCCACATCTTCATCCTCTTCATCTCCATTAGCTGCCCAGTCCCTTTCTTGAGTAATGAAAGCCCTCTCCTTTTGCTTGAGTAGATCAAAATATTTCTTTTTGTAATCTACTTGTTCAAATTTCTTCTTTTCAGAAGTTGGCTTTCTGCACTCACCTGCAAAGTGTCCACTTATACCACAATTGAAACACTTGAACTTGGATTTGTCCACAGTGTTTTTGTGAGGTTTAGTGGCTCTAGTGTTTTTCTTGAATTTCATCTTTGCAAATCTTCTGGACAGAAATGCAAGATGCTCATCAATACCATCTGAGTCATCTTGGCTGGAGTTGTCTTCATTTTCAGCAACTTGCTCTTTCCCCTTGCTTGATTTCTGATTTCTTATACCATCTTTGGAGTTTGATGTAGATCTCGCAGTTTCTTGTCTGCATTTCCTCTCATCTTCAGCTACCAATGCAACTGAACTTCCTTTCTTTCTCCCCTTCTCCAATACCTCATCCTGTTCCAGCTCTAGTTCATAAGTCTTCAAGATTCCATACAATCTTTCAAGAGTGAAGTCCTTATAATCTTGAGAGTTTCTTAAGGAGACAGTCATGGGTTTCCATTCCTTTGGCAAGGATCTTAAAAATTTAAGATTTGAATCCTTCACCTGGTACACTCTTCCATACAGCTTCAGTCCATTCAACAGCTTTTGGAACCTATTGAATGTTTCATTTAAAGATTCATTTTCTTCAAAATGAAAGTATTCATACTGTTGAATGAGAAGCTGCATTTTGTTTTCTTTCACTTGTTCTGTACCTTCACACAGTAGTTGAACTGTGTCCCAAACCTCTTTGGCAGTTGTGCAATTTATCACATTATCAAACATATCCATGTTAAGACCATTAAACAAAATGTTCATAGCCTTCTTATCCTTGTGGACTTCTTCTGTGTCTTCCATTGTCCATTCTGCTCTAGGTTTTGGAATGGATTGACCAACAGCAACTGTGGCTGTAGCAACTGTTGCTACTTTGTGGGGAATGTGAGGACCATTCTCAATGCAGTTTACATAACCTTCATCTTGGGAGAGTAGATGAAGGTGCATTTTCACCTTCCAATGGTGATAACTGTCTTTGTCAAGAACTGGGATCTTTACTCCAATATCCTTCTTACTCATCTTTGTTAGATTCCAAGATCTTTAAACTCTTTGTATGTCAAGAGCCTGCTCTGATACCAATTGTTATTCCTAGTGGACTAACAATGAGATTTACAGAAGGGGGGTTGAATGTAAATCTCAAAACTTTTTCAAGTTTTGAGCAGTTTATGAAAGTTGTGTGTTCAAGAAGAACAAGTGTGTGAATTGCTTTAAGCTAATACAGACAGATATATATTCAAGCACAAATGTAAAGAACACAACAGACCTTAAAAACTTTTCTGGTGGATTTGTTGTTCCACCAGAGATGGTATTTTAGAAAATCTGTGATTAAACAATGTTGATCACAGCTGCATCCTAGTACAAACTAGATGAATTTTCTCTCAATATTTTTCTAAACAGCTCTGGAAAATCTCACATCTAATTACTAGCTTCTACTTGGTTTATATATTACCAAGTGTACAAGTGAAGAACAATATAAAATACAGTAATAAAATAAGATCTTCACTTGCTTCTTTTCCTGTTCACTCCAGTACTTTGTTGACTATTGCATCTTTGTACTAGAGAAGAACGGCTGTTTTTTCTGTTGTTCCTGAAATTCGGCTACCACATCTCAGTTGTCTCTATCAACCCATGTGCCTCTGTCTGTAGGTACAACTACCCCTTATCAACGGCTAATCATCAGAACATCCGTTGAAGCTTTCATCCGTTGATGCACTCATCCGTTGAAGGATGTTATCCGTTGAAGCTTTCATCCGTTGATGCACTCATCCGTTGAAGGATGTTATCCGTTGATGACTTTATCCGTTGAAGCTTTAGAGACATCCGTTGAAGCTTAGCTTCTCATCCGTTGAAGGTCTTTAAGTCATCCGTTGATACCACTTCACTTATACAAAATTACAAGGCATGAAGTATTTACAATTGGCCTTCCTATCTGCATATCATCTAGTAGTCAACATGACTCATAGTTTCTCTCAACTTCCAAGAATTACATTTTAAATACAGAGACTGAAATATGCTACAACACTAGACTTATTTCTAAGTAAAGCTACACCATCAACGGATAGCCAAAGTGGTCTTATCCGTTGAGGCTACAGACACTAAATTTCTACTTAAGTATTTTGTTAAACATATCATCAAACTAATGCACATACATTCCTAACACTCTCACTCAGTTCACTCCCTTCCCTTAGTCCTAAGAGTGATTGCACTTCCACTAAGTCTTCTGCACTTGTGATAATTGAAGAAATTTGAAGTTGTGCAAAGACTCCCGACGGATGATGAATATCCATCGGGACAGTAGTATGGCTATCCGACGGATGACTGCTGTTAGGCTTATCCGTCGGTGTAACAGCCCGCACTTCCGAACTATTAATTCTAAAGCAAAACTAATACAAAACAAATTTACTAATACGAAATTCTATTACAAAGATGACTATTACAAAAGCGCCGCTAAAAGTGGAAGCCCAAAGTTCAATCTACTCAATTCTAAGTCCTCAAACTTCAATGCTAACCAACTCGAAATCGACGACGAAATCTGAAAAATGAAAGGGGTGAGCTACAAAACTCAGCAAGTACAAATTGACTAACTATTTAACTAAAAAACAATGGGTGGTTTAATAAAAAAAAAATTCTCAAAACAATAAGATTTTGTAAAACAATTTCCAAAAACAGATCCAACCCAAAGTTTTATATTTTAAAATTCAGAATTTAAAACAGAACAGAGCATATTTTATAATAGATCAGAACAAAATAAAATAGAACGAAACGATAATTCTTATAAAAACCACAGTCTTGATCTACGACCACACTTTGCTAGTAGCCGACATCTAATTATTCTTATTCTTTATACCACACTTTGCCAGTGGTCGGCATCTAAAGTTCAATAATTACGCGCCCTTAATAGGTATCTAAAATTGCACACTCTTGCGCCTACTAAGGGTACCTAAGGCTAGTTCCGGAACTATATCGTAAATTACGAACGGGTTCGAAAACGTAGAGACTGAGTTTGAAAAGATTCTCGTATCTTATTTCTTACACAGTTTGAAACAGAATTCTTATATCTTATACGAAATCCGAAAATCAGACTATCAAAATTTTTCCGAAAATAAAAGTAAGCCAAAAAGCACTTACCTCAAAACCTGATCAGATCTAAATTTACCATTTTTGACCCTCTAAATGACGTTTTCTTGGAAAACACGAAACACAAAAGTTGTAGAGAACGAAAAGACCTTTTCGAAAAGTCCAGGATCACTGAATTCTGACTTACGATGAATTTTCTAAAAATTTTACAAGACTGCTGATTTTTGTGTAAAGAGCCCTACGAATTTTATGAATAAAAACGAAGAAGACAAATATGATCTATTTATAACGATACAAAACCCTATTTCTTAACCATCAAATTATCCATATTAGAAACTGATCCAAATTTTAGGCCCATTAGTCTAATTCAATTTTAAATTGTAGTCCTTATCTAATTTTAGTTCTTTTATTCTATCATTCAATTATTAATCTAATTTTAAAAACTACGGGATATTACAGTCGGGATACAATCACTACTCGACGGATGATGAATATCCATCGGGATAGAGGAAATGAATGAGTTTGGAGTAGAGACTATTGTAGACTCTGTGCAGATTGATGAAAATTTAGGCACCGATGTCTCAACAGACTCAGAAAGAAATGGCAAATGAGCCAACAAATCATCTAAAAGATGATGCTCATATCACCAGCCTTATCCTTGTTAGAAACTAGAATTGAGCTTATTTCCTTATTAACAACCACAGTTTGTTGAGAAACTGTGGTGTGGCTAGGCTTGGGTACACTCATATCACCAGCCTTATCCTTAGGGTTTCTTTGATTTTCACCCTGTCCCTCAACTTGCTCACTCACCTTCATACTCCCCTCTTTGTGTTTAGTGGATTTTGCAACTGATTTCTTTTGAAAGAAACCAGAGGGGAATTTCTTAGTTTTGGGTTTAAAAGTTGTTGTTTTGGTAGCTTGGGTATGCATCTGTTGGGTCATTGACACAGATGTCAACAATTCAGCTTGTTGGTTGGGTTCTCAATTTCAATGTTCTCAATGAGATGGTTAATAAGCATCATAAAGAATCTAGCATAGTAGACACTTTTACCTCTATTATTCAGTTCTCCTAACTTATAACCTAACTCAAACAAGACCAAGTCACTGAAATTAAAGTATTTATCAGTAACTAGCATGTAAAGCATGTTAAGCATGGAGATGTTAACAGAGTCAAAATTGCTAATTTTACCAAAGAAAACCTTAGTTACCACATCACACAGATAACTCCATTCCTTTCTTAGACCTAACCTCCTAATTTCACCTAACTTAGAGGTAGTGAGTGCATAGCCCATGTAATTTAGCATGTTAACTATATTAGTGTCTGTGTGTGGAATAGTAGCAGTGTTATCTGGAATTCTAAAGCATGCTTTGACAATGTCACTATTAATGCAAAACTGCTTACCTTTGAGAGTGAATGTTATGGTCTTGTCAGTAGAGTTGTACACCACAGTTGTCCATATCTCCTCCACAACTTCATAATAGATTGTGGATGATTCCAGCATAGCATAACTGAGTTTACAGCTCTTCACAAAATCCATCATCTTGTGAAATTCTCCAGACTGAGAATCTCCTTATTCACAAGTGCTGCAAAGTTGTTCTTTTCATAGATATATCCGGATTGAGACATGATTTTCACTACTGGTGCCATTGTTAGAGAGTGAGAAATTTGTAGAGAGAATATTTGATTTGAAGAAGAAAGGAAGTTAGAGCAATTGATTTGAGAATGATAAAAGAGTAGAATAAAAATGAATTCTGCTTTTATACTATCTCAGAAATAAATTGTCAAAAATAATAAAGATAAATAAAGTAACCAATCAAAATAGCCCAAAATAGCTTTTTAAAAATAAATAAACTGTAAAAATTCTGTCACTTATCCATCGTGTCTTGCTTACAAACTGTAAGTATACTCGATGGATAATGTTCAGAGTTTTAACGGCTAAGATTGAGACTATTCAACGGATGAGGATAAATCAGTTATCCGTCGGTTATAAAATAATCCAGAAAAGTAATTGATTTTTATTAACAAATAATATTCCGATGGATGATCAAACTCGATGGATAATGAACACCCGCCGGGATGCAAATTTTGACTTAGCCAAAATTTCATCCAAAACAGAAAAATAAATTAAGTTTCTGGCTGCATTATAACTTGCAAAAATATCTGAAATGATTCAAGAATAATTAAGCATACATAACTCACTTACCAACCTTTAAAAGGTGGATTCATCAAGTGGCTTGGTAAAGATATCTGCAAGCTGCTTTTCACTTGGAACAAAATGAAGTTCCACAGTACCATTCATCACATGTTCCCTTATGAAGTGGTACTTGATGTCTATGTCCTTTGTTCTTGAATGTTGCACTGGATTTTCAGTGATGGCAATTGTACTTGTGTTATCAAAGAAAATAGGAATTCTATCCACTTGTAGGCCATAGTCTAACAATTGGTTTTTCATCCATAAAATCTTTGCACAGCAACTACCAGCAACAATATATTCAGCTTCAGCTGTAGAAGTAGAAACTGAATTTTGTTATTTACTGAACCAGGACACAAGCTTGTTCCCTAGAAATTGACAAGTTCCTTTTGTACCTTTTCTGTCTATTTTACAACCCGCATAATCTGCATCTGAATAACCAGTTAGATCAAAACCAGAATCTCTAGGGTACCAAATGCCAAGTTTTGGTGTTCCCTTGAGATATCTGAAAATTCTTTTTATAGCAACTAAGTGAGATTCTCTAGGATCAACCTGAAATCTAGCACGGAGACAAGTAGCAAATATTATATCTGGCCTACTAGCTGTTATGTACAGAAGTGAGCCAACCATGCCCCTATAGCTTGAAATATCCACAGACTTTTCAATAGTGTTTAATTCAAGTTTAGTTGCAGTGGTCATGGGAGTTTTTGCAGATGTGCAATCCATTAGATTAAACTTCTTTAAAAGATCATAAATATATTTAGTGACTAATGAATATTCTATCACTAACTTGCTTAACTTGTAAACAAAAAAAAAGTAAGTTAGTTCTCCCATCATGCTCATTTCATACTTACTTTGCATTAATTTGACTAACTTTTTGCAAAGTTTTTCATCTATAGAGCCAAATATAATATCATCTACATAAATTTGAACAAGTGTACTAGAGCCATTAACATTTCTAAAGAATAAAGTTTTATCAACAGTACCTCTTATGAAGTGATTTTCCAAAAGAAACTTTGATAAAGTGTCACACCAGGCTCTAGGTGCTTGCTTCAGTCCATAAAGTGCTTTCAAAAGATAGTAGACATATTCTGAAAAATTTATATCTTCAAAACCAGGAGGCTGACTGACATAGACTTCCTCCTCCAAATCTCCATTCAGTTAGGCACTTTTGACATCCATTTGATAGACCTTGAAATTAGTATGGGCTACATAGGCTAAGAAAATTCTGATGGCTTCAGGTCTTGCAACAGGAGCAAAAGTTTCATCAAAATCTATTCCTTCTAGTTCACAGTAGCCCTTAGCAACCAATCTAGCTTTGTTCCTGACCACTATACCATTTTCATCCATCTTGTTTCTGAATACCCACTTGGTGTCAATTGGATTCTTCCCTTTAGGTTTGAGTACCAGCTTCCATTCTTTCAAATTTGTTTAGCTCCTCCTGCATAGCTAAAATCCAATCAGGATCCAACAAAGCTTCTTCTACCTTTTTTGGTTCTTTCTTAGAAAGAAGCTGCTATATAGACATTCTTCTTGAGTTGCTTTCCTTGTTTGAACTCTAGAAGATGCATCACCAATGATGAACTCAAAAGGGTGATCTTTAGTCCATTTTCTTTGTTGAGCTAGATTAGCTCTAGATGCAGAGGTCTCATTGTTGTCTTGTTGTGTGACTGAGTTTTGATTATGAGAAACTCCCCCTGAATTTGTGAATTTTTGATTTGAGAAAGGGGTGCTTTTTGTAGGTGATCTATTTTGACTCTCAGCTTCTCTCATTGTTCCGACGGATGATGCACTTTGTATCTCGACGGATGAAGCTGATTGTCTCCCAGCGGATAAGGCAAATTGTCTCTCGATAGATAAAGCATTTTGTAACTCGACAAATGTTGAATTATGTGCTTCATTAGTTGTAGATTTTTCTGCATTATCCTTAGTTACTGTTTCTTGATCACTTTCATCATCACTATCATCACTAACCATATCCACATTATCAAACTTGAGGCTTTCATGGAAATCTCCATCTTGCAGTCCTTCAATCTTTTTATCATCAAACACAACATGTACTGATTCCATAACAATGTTGGTTTTTAGATTGTAGACTCTATATGCTTATCCCATAACATATCCAACAAAAATTCCTTCATCTACTTTAGCATCAAACTTTCCATGTTGATCAGTTTGATTCCTTAAGATATAACATATGAAGCCAAAGACATGAAGAAAATTTAGAGTTGGCTTCCTATTATTGAACAATTGGTAGGGTGTCATGCACTTTGCTTGATTAACCAAAGAGATATTCTGAGTGTAGCAGGGAGTATTCACAGCTTCAGCCCAAAAATATGTTGGTAACTTTGATTCTTCAAGCATTCTCCTTGCAGCTTCAATAAGAGATATGTTCTTCCTTTCCACTGCTCCATTTTGTTGTGGAGTTCTTGCTGTAGAAAACTCATGCATAATCTCATTCTCTTCACAGAATGATCTCATCACAGAATTCTTGAACTCAGTTCCATTGTCACTCCTGATTTTTCTTACTTTAAAGTCAAGGTGATTGTTGACTTTCCTTATGTGATTGATGATGATTTCACTAGCTTCATCTTTAGAATTTAGAAAATATGTCCAAGAAAACTTTTAGAAATCATCTACAATTACCAGGCAATATCTTTTTCTTGAGATAGACAACACATTGACTGGTACAAATAAATCCATGTGCAACAGTTGCAAATGTTCTTCAATTGTTGAATCAAGTTTCATTCTGAATGATGCTTTGATATGATTTCCTTCTGGAAGACATCACACAATCCATCCTTAGTAAAATCCACTTGAGGAATACCTCTAACTAGTTCTTTCTTGACAAGCTCATTCATGATCTTGAAGTTTAGATGGGACAACTTCTTGTGCCATAGCCAACTTTCATCTTGACTTGCTTTACTGAGAAGGTAAGTTACTGATTCTGCATTTGATGAGTTGAAGTCAGCTAGGTACACATTTTCTTTTCTCACTCCAGTGAGAACCACTTTGTTGCTGTTTTTGTTTGTCACAACACAGGATTCTGAATTGAAGGTAACTGAGTTGCCCTTATCACAAAGTTGGCTGATACTCAACAAATTGTGCTTGAGACCATCCACTAGCGCAACTTCTTCAATGATGACATTATCTTTTGAGATCAAGCCATATCCCATATTATAACCCTTGCTGTCATCTCCAAAAATAATACTTGGGCCAACTCTGTCCTTGAACTCAGTGAGCAGGGTAGAATCTCCATTCATGTGCCTTGAGCAACCACTATCCAGATACCAAAGATTCTTTTTATTTCCCTGCACACATCAAAATCAAATCAAGTTGATTTTGGTACCCAAGTTTCCTTGGGTCCTGCCTTGTTAGCTTTCTTCTTTGGTTTCTTAGGTTTGATCTCATTTGACTTGGGAATTTCTGTTTCATCATTAGTCATATGAGTTGGACCTTTGAAACCAGTCATTAGAACAGAATTATCATGCACATTTTGATTAACAGGAAAAGGCATGCTATTTACAAACATGTTATTCTAGTAAGGCATGCTAAATGGCATTTGAGGCATATTAAATGCAGCGTAATAAGGATTAGGTGTAAATGGCATATTAGTAAATTGTGCATTCATATTCTGAGTATGCATAGCATTCATAGGCATGGTAGGCATGACAATCATGTTAGGAAAAGAAGAGGGTGCAGACATGGAAGTAGGTATAACAAGTTTGCAATTAACAGACAAGTTATTAACACTACCACACTTAACACAGATTTTTCTAGGTGCATATTTATCAGGTATGTAGTTGTCATGTTTGTTAATTCCTACTTTCCCATTTCTCTTATTTTTCTTTTTAGCTTCTGTTTTAACCTCAATCTTTTCTAATATGTCATTCAATTGCTTGATAGACAAATGACCAACATTAACTTTCTTTTCCTTCCTGACTTGACTTGATTTTCTTGGAATAAAGTTCTTAGAAACTGATCCATATTTCTCATTCAACTTAGCTAGCTTAGCTTTGCTAACTGGTTTACTCATAGCCGACGGATGTGGCTCCTTGTCACTCGACGGATAATCCTTTTGATTATCTGACGGATGATTTTCATCATCCGTTGAGTCCACATTTGTCAACAGTCCTTCAACCAAATTGGACTCAAGCTTCTCTTTACTCTTCCTCCAGGCTGCATCACAAAAGGACTCAATACCTTGAACTTTAGTGATTTGAGCATGAACATCTCTGGATGATTTCCATGCCTTAATCACTTCCAGTTCTCGTTCAAGCTGCTTCTTTAAAATCTCTTCTTTCTTCAAGGACTCAGTTTATTCATCCTTAGCAATCTTACACTCAATTCTCAATTTTTCAAATTCAATAAACTAAGACTCTATCACATTTTTCCTCTCACTTAAAACTAAATTATTTTTTTTAATTATAGCATTTTCCTTAGTGAGGGACTTAACTGTAACGCGCAGGTGATATAATTATGTGGACATATCATTTATTGTATCATTACACTCAGCTTTAGATAAATATGCTAGGTTAGTGGTGATTACCTGATTTCTTGAAGAACTTATTTCTGTTTCATCAGATTTGGCCATTAGGGCTAGATTGACATAGCTTGTTTCTTCATCTTCATCCACTCCATCTGCTGCCCGCTCATTCTCCTGTGTAATGAAAGCCCTTTCCTTTTGTTTGAGCAGCTCAAAGTATTTCTGTTTATAATCAACAGGCTCAAACTTCTTTTTTCTGGAATCAGGCTTCCTACATTTATTGGAAAAATGACCCGCCAAGCCATACTTGAAACACTTGAATTTTGACTTATCAACCATATTTCTGTTTGGCTTAGCTGCTCCAAAATTCTTCTTGAATTTGAGCTTGGAAAATCTCCTAGATAGGAATGCTAGATGTTCATCAATATCATCCATGTCATCTTGGCTCAACTGATCTTCATTTTCATTTATCGGCGCTTTACCCTTGCTTTCACAGACCTTTGATGTAGACTTAACAGCTTCCACCTTCATCTCTTTCTCCTTTTCTAACTCAGCAACCACTGCTATGGACCCTCATTTCTTCCTTCCTTTATCCATCCTTTCATCTTGATCTATTTCAAGCTCATAGGTTTTCAGGATGCCATATAGTCTCTCCAAGGGAACTCCTTGTAATCCTGTGAATTTCTCAATGAGACTGTCATTGGCTTCCACTCCTTTGGAAGGGATCTAAGGAACTTGAGGTTAAAGTCTTTTGTTTGATAGACTCTTCCATGCAACTTCAGAGCATTTAGTAGCTTTTGAAATCTACTAAAAGTATCAGTGAGAGACTCACTTTTTTCACAATGAAAAATGCTCATATTGCTGAATCAGTAACTGCATCTTGTTCTCCCTTACTTGCTCAGTACCATCACAAATAATCTGGATTGTGTCCCAAACCTCTTTGCTTGTTTTACAGTTAATGATGTTATTAAACAAATCACCATCAACTCCATTGAATAATATATTCATGGCCTTCTTGTCCTTCCTGACTTGTTCAATGTCAGGATCTGACCATTCATGCTTAGATTTTGGAACAGATGGTTCATTTCCTGTTGTAGCTCTCATTGGTACATGAGGACCGCTCTCTATGCAGTCTACATAGGCCTCATATTGAGAAAGAAGATGTAGGTGCATCTTCACCTTCCAGTGGTGATAGTTGTCTTTGTCCATAAATGGGATCTTCACTCCAACATCCTTTTTGTTCATCTTGTTGTTTGTTGTGATCTATATACTCTTTGTTCTTCAAGAGCTTGCTCTGATACCAATTGTTATTCCCTAACAATACAACAAGAATTATAGAAGGGGGGTTGAATGTAATTCTGGCTACTTTTTTTAAATTTAAAGAATATTCTTACTTGATAAATATAACAGTGTTTGATTAGCAATGGTGCGGAATAAAAAGTGATAGAAATCAAAACACTAAGTAATAAAACACAATCTTTTAAAACTTTCTGGTGGATTTGAAAGTATCCACCAGATATATATATATATATACATATATATATATATATCAAATGAGAACCTTGTGAAGCTTTGAATAGCTCACAGCTGCTTACAAGTTTGAACAACTAAACTTCAGATAAATGCTTACAGAATACAACTTGATATGTTTCTCTGAGAATGATCCTGCTTAGTTAATTATTCTACTTGCTACACTTGGTATATATATCACCAAGTTTACATGACAAAAAGACAAGATAATAAAACAAAATATATCTAGTCTAACTCCATGCTACTTCATTACTCTATTCCAGCATCTTTGAATATCTTCACAATTGCATGAAAATGGTAATGCTTCTTTGTTCTCAAAATCCTGCTTAACAGGCTGCCACATTCCTTTTGCAAACACCCAACGTATGTGACTGTGTTGTCACTGTCAACAACTATTTGAATTTGATCATCCATCGGGACTATGTTTGTCATCCGTCGGGAACTTTGTTGATCATCCGTGGGGAGTCTTTAGATCATCCTTCAGGAGTCTATCTGCCACTTGACTCTATTTCACTTATACAGAATTACAAGACATCTCATATTTACAATTAATCAACTTATTCTGCATATCAATCTAGTAGTCAACATGACTTAGAAAACCCTACGAAATCTACTTGACTAATACATGTTGTTTGCAGAAATGTTCTACAGTACTTATTTGTTACATAAGCTACTCACTCGATGCATGTCAATTTGTCATCCGTCGGGACTATAAAGTTTATCCGTCGAGACTATATTAGATCATCTGTCGAGTGCTATAAAATTCACTAAGTTAAGTCTACTAAGGTGTTTTGTTTAACTTATCATCAAGTTCACAACATATTCCTAACAACTAAAGCTTCAACGGATGCTTTACAAAGTCTCAACGGATGATCAACCAAAGTTTCAATGGATGATCAACCATAGTCTCAACGGATGACCCAATGAAGTTCTCAACGGATGATTAAATTCAAAAGAGCAGTTGATAGTGACTTGACAGTCACATGCGTTGACTGTATGCAAATGGAATGTGGCAGCCTAATTACAAGTTTTAGAGAACAAAGAAGCATTTCCATTTCCATGCTAAATTGAAAATATTCAAAGATGCTAGATTGAGAAATGAAGAAGCATGAGATTAGACTAGAAACATTTTGTCTTATTTGTTTCTCTCTTTATCATGTAACTTGGTGATATATAAACCAAGTGTAGCAAGTAGAATAAAATCTAAGTAAGTAAGCAATTACCAGAGAAATAGATAAAGCTATATCTTTAAAGAATTTCTCTATTCTTGTGAGTTCAACTTGTAAGCAGCTGTGTACAATATTGTAACACAAAGTTCTCTAATTAATATATATCTCTGGTGGAAAAGTTCAATCCACCAGAAAGTTTTTAAGTACTTGTATTTAATTACTTTGTATTTTAATTTCTTTACTACTTTCATTCCGCACCATTGCTAAATCAAACGCAGTTATATATTCATAGTAGAACTGTTCTTAAAATAAAAAAGAATCCAGAATTACATTCAACCCCTTATGTAATCCTTTGTTAGATTGTTTGGAAATAACAATTGGTATCAAAGCAAGCTCTTGAAGAACAAAGAGTTTAAAGATCACAACAACTATCAAGATGAGCAGAAAAGATGTTGGAGTAAAATTTCCTTTTCTGGACAAAGACAACTATCACCATTGGAAGGTGAAGATGCACCTACATCTCCTCTCTCAAGATGAAGAATATGTGGACTGCATTGAGAAAGGTTCACATATTCCTATGAGAGCTGCTACTGGAAATGAAACATCAATCCCAAAGCCTAGAGCAGAATGGTCTGATCCAGATATTGAACAAGTTTATAAGGATAAGAAGACCATGAATATTATGTTTAATGGTGTTGATGGTGACATGTTTGACCATAAACTGTAAAAACTACTAAGGATGTTTGAGATACAATTCAAGTCATATGTGATGGAATTGAGCAGGTAAATGAAACCAAAATGCAACTCTTGATTCAGCAATATGAGCATTTTCATAATGAAGAAAGTGAGTCACTCACTGATATATTTAGTAGATTTCAAAAACTACTAAATGCTCTAAAGCTGCATGGAAGAGTCTATCAGACAAAAGACTCAAACCTCAAATTTCTTAGGTCTCCACCAAAGGAATGGAAACCTATGACAGTCTCATTAAGAAATTTTCAAGATTACAAGAAATTTATCTTGGAAAGGATGTATGGAATTCTAAAGACCTATGAGCTTGAAATAGAACAAGATGAGAAGCTGGAGAAATCAAGAAAGAAAGGAGGATCCATTGCATTGGTTGCTGAGCAAGAAAAAGGAGAAGGAGATAAAGGTTGAAGCTGTTGAATCTGCACAAACCCTAGAGTTTGTGAAGGCAAGGGAAAAGGGCTAGTAGCTGAACATAAAGAACATTTCAGTCAAGATGACATGGATGACATAGATGAGCATCTATCTTTTCTATCCAGGAGGTTTGCCAAGCTCAAATTCAAGAAAAATTTTGGAGCATCCAAGTCAAACAGAAATATGGTTGACAAGTCTAAATTCAAGTGTGGCTTGGCAGGTCATTTTGCTAGTGAATTAAGAAAGTCTGATTCTGGAAAAAAGAAGTTTGAGCATGTGGATTATGAGCAGAAATATTTTGAGTTGCTCAAACAAAAGGAAATGGCTTTCATTACACAAGAAAAATCCCATGGGCTTCAGGTGGACTAGAAGAGGATGATGAAACAAGTTATGTCAATCTATCACTTATGGCCAAATTAGATGAAATAGAAGTCAGTTCATCCAGTAATCAGGTAATCACCACTAATCTAGCACATTTATCTAAAGATGGGTGCAATGATGCTATAAATGACATGCCTACTGAGTTATATTATCTGCGTGTTACACTCAAATCTCTCACTAAAGAAAATAATAAAATTAAAGAGAACAATTTGTTTTTAAGTGAAAGGAACAATGTGTTAGAGACTCAAGTTGTTAAGTTTGAAAAATTGAAGATAAGTGCAAGATTTCCAAAGATGAACTAACTGAATCCTTAAAGAAATAGGAGATTTTAAGAAAACAACTTGAATAAGAATATGAGGTAATTAAGGCATGGAAGTTATCTAGAGATGTCCATGCTCAAATTACTAAAGTTCAAGGCATAGAATTCTTCTGTGATGAAGCCTGGAAAAAGAGCAAGTAGAAACTTGATTCTAATTTGGTTGAAGGACTTTCAACGAATGTGTATTCGACGGATGATGAACGTTATTTGTCGAATGATCAAAAGGATTATCCATCGAAAGACAAGGAACCACATTCATTGAGTGAAAGTAAGCCAGTTAGCAAAGCCAAGCTAGCTAAATTAAATGAGAAATATGGATCAGTTTTTAAGAACTTGGTTCAAGGAGAAACAAGTCAAGTGAGAAAGGACAAGAGAGTCAATGTAGGGCATCTGTCAATCAAGCAATTGAATGACAGATTGGAGAAAATTGAGGTTAAAACAAAATCTAAAATGAAAACGAATAGGAATGGGAAGGTAGGAATTAACAAACATAACAACTACACACCTGATAAATATGCACCTAGAAAAATCTGTGTGAAGTGTGGTAGTGTTAATCATTTGTCTGTTAATTGCAAACTTGTTATGCCTGCTCCCATGTTTGCACCTCCTTCATTTCCCAGTATGCCTACAATGCATGTGAATGTTATGCCTGCTAATAATTTGAATGCACGGTTTGCTAATATGCCATTTGCACAAAATCCTTATTATACTGCATTTAGTATGCCTCAAATTCCATTTAGCATGCCTTACAGGAATAACATGTTTGCACAAAATATGCCTTTACATGTTAATCAGCCTGTGCATGATAATTCTGTAATGATGAATGGCTTCAGAGGTCCCACACAAATGACTAAGGATGAAACTCAGATATCTAAGTCAAATGAAGAAAGATCTAAGAAACCTAAGAAAAGGACTAACAAAACAGGACCCAAGGAAACTTGGGTACCAAAATCAACTTGATTTGATTTTGTTGTGTGCAGGGAAACAAAAAGAGTCTTTGGTATTTGGATAGTGGGTGCTCAAAGCACATGACTGGAGATTCTACCCTGCTTACTGAGTTCAAGGAGAAAGTTGGCCCAAGTATTACTTTTGGAGATGACAACAAGGGTTATACTGTGGGATATGACTTTATTTCAAAGGATAATGTTATCATTGAGGAAGTTGCCCTAGTGGATGGACTCAAGCACAATTTGTTGAGTATCAGCCAGCTTTGTGATAAGGGCAACTCGGTAATATTTAATTCTGAAGCCTGTGTTGTGACCAACAAGAAAAGCAACAAAGTGTTTCTCACTAGAGTGAGAAAAGGAAATGTGTATCTAGCTAACTTTAACTCATCAAATGTAGAATCTGTCACTTGTCTCTTTAGCAAGGCAAGTCAAGATGAAAGTTGGCTATGGTACAAGAAGCTGTCCCACCTTAACTTCAAGACTATGAATGAGCTAGTCAGGATAGATTTGGTAAGAAGCATTCCACAAGTGGAATTCTCAAAGGATGGATTGTGTGATGCCTGTCAAAAGATAAAACGGATCAAGGCATCATTCAGAAAGAAGCTTGATTCAACAATTGAAGAACCTTTACAACTACTACACATGGATTTATTTGGACCAGTCAATATATTGTCCATCTCAATGAAAAGATACTAGCTAGTAATTGTGGATGATTTCTTAAAGTTCTCTTGGACATATTTTCTAAAATCCAAAGATGAAGCTAGTGAAATCATCATCAATCACATAAGGCAATTAACAATCATCCTAATTTCAAAGTTAGAAGAATCAGGAGTGACAATGGGTCTGAGTTCAAAAATTCTGTGATGAGGTTGTTTTGTGAAGAGAATGGGATTATGCATGAGTTTTCAGCAGCAAGAACCCCACAAAAAAATAGAGTGGTGGAAAGGAAGAACATATCTCTTATTGAAGCTGCAAGAACAATGCTAGAAGAATCAAAGTTGCCAATATATTTCTGGGCAGAAGCTGTAAATACTACATGCTACACTCATAATATCTCCTTGGTTAATCAAGCAAAATGCATGACACCCTACCAATTGTTCAATAATAGGAAGCCAACATTAAACTTTCTTCATGTCTTTGGTTGTAAATGATATATTTTAAGGAATCAAACTGATCAACATGGAAAGTTTGATGTCAACGCTGATGAGGGAATTTTTGTTGGATATGCAGTTGGAAAAGCATACAGAGTCTACAATCTCAGAACCAACATTGTTATGGAATCTGTATATGTTGTATTGAATGATAAAAAGATTGAAGGACTACAAGATGGAGATTTCCATTAAAGCCTCAAATTTGATAATGTTGAGATGACTTGTGATGATAGTGATGATGAAAGTGATTAAGAAATCATATCTAAAGATAATGTAGAGAAATCTATAACTTATGAAGCACATTACTCAACATCCATCGAAAGACCAAGTGCATCATCCATCGAAAGACCATCTGCATCATCCATCGAAAGGCAAAGATCAACATTCGTTGATCCATCAATAGGAGTTGAAAGCCAATACAGATCACAAGCAGAAATAACCCCAACTTCAAGTAAAAGATCCACAAACTCAGGGGAGTTTCTTCTAATCAAAACTCAATCACACATCAAGACAACTATGAGGCCTCTTCAGCTAGAGCCAATCTACCACAATAGAGAAAATGGACTAGAGATCACCCTTTTGAACTAATTATTGGTGATGCATCCTCAAGAGTGCAAATAAGGAAAGCAACTCAAGAAGAATGTCTGTATAGAAGCTTTCTATCTCAAGAAGAACCTAAAAAGGTAGAATAAGCTCTGTTGGATCCTGATTGGGTTTTAGCCATGCAGGAGGAGCTAAATCAATTTGAAAGGAATAACGTTTGGAAGCTGGTACCCAAACCTAAAGGAAAGAATCCTATTGACACCAAGTGGGTATTCAGAAACAAGATGGATGAAAATAGCATAGTATTTAGAAAAAAAGCTAGATTGGTTGCTAAGGGCTATTGTCAACAAGAAGGAATAGATTTTGATGAAACTTTTGCTCCTATTGCAAGACTTGAAGCCATCAGAATCTTCTTAGCCTATGCAGCCCATGCCAATTTCAAGGTCTATCAAATGGATGTCAAGAGTGCCTTTCTGAATAGAGATTTGGAGGAGGAAGTCTATGTCAGTCAGCCTTCTGGTTTTAAAGATCCAAATTTTCCAGAATATGTCTACTATCTTTTGAAGACATTTGGTGGACTGAAGCAAGCACATAGAGCCTGGTATGACACTTTGTCAAAGTTTCTCTTAGAAAATCATTTCACAAGAGGTACTGTTGATAAAACTTTATTCTATAGAAATGTTAATGGCTCTAGTATACTTGTTCAAATTTATGTAGATGATATTATATTTGGTTCTACAGATGAAAACTTTGCAAAAAGTTTGCCAAATTGATGCAAAGTAAATATGAAATGAGCATGATGGGAGAACTAACTTACTTTCTTGGTTTACAAGTTAGGCAAGTTAGTAATGGAATATTCATTAGTCAAACCAAATATATTTATGATCTTTTAAAGAAGTTTAACTTAATGGACTGCACATCTACAAAAACTCCCATGACCACTACAACTAAATTTGAATTAAACACTACTAAAAAGTCTGTGGATATTTCAAGTTATAGAGGCATGGTTGGTTCACTTTTATATTTAACAGCTAGTAGGCCAGATATAATATTTGCTATCTTTCTTTGTGCTAGATTTCAGGTTGATCCTAGAGAATTTTAATTAGTAGCTATTAAGAGAATTTTCAGATATCTCAAAGGAACACCAAAACTTGGCATTTGGTATCCTAGAGATTCTGGTTTTGATCTAACTAGTTATTCAGATGCAGATTATGCAGGTTATAAAATTGATAGAAAAAGTACAACATGAACCTGTCAATTTTTAGGAAATAAGCTAGTATCCTGGTTTAGTAAAAAGTAAAATTCAGTCTCTACTTCTACAGCTGAGGCTGAATATATTGTCGCTGGTAGCTGTTGTGCACAGATTTTATGGATGAAAATCAACTGTTGGACTATGGTCTACATGTGAATAAAATTCCTATATTTTATGACAACACAAGTGCCATTGCAATTACTGAAAATCCAGTACAACATTCAAGGACCTAGCACATTGACATCAAGTACCACTTCATTAGAGAACATGTCATGAATGGTACTGTGGAAATTCATTTTGTTCCAAGTGAGAAGCAACTTGCAGACATCTTTACCAAGCCACTTGATGAATCCACCTTTACTAGGTTGGTAAGTGAGTTAGGTATACTTAATTACTCTTAATTTATATTGATGTCTAAGCAAATTGAAATGCAGCCAGAGTAATATTTGATGATTCCTGTTAAAGATGAAATTTTGGAAAAGTCAGAATTTACATCTCGATGGATGATTGATTATCCGTTGAAAATGAATATCCATTGAATTTCATTATCCATTGAAATATCAAACTTTATTCTGGGTACTTTCATCCCTATCCATCGAATTGCTCTCAATCTTAGCCGTTAATTTTAAACATTATCCGTCGAATTTACTTACAGCCTGTATATATATTTTAACGGATAATTTTAGAATTTTGACAGTTTTCCTTATATTTAAACGGCTATTTTGGGCGAATTTGATTGTTTAATTTATTTTACTTTTTAATTTTTGACAGTTTATTTCTGAGAAAGTATAAAAGCTAATTTCATTTCTATTTTTACTTTTATCTTTCTCAAGCAATTTCTCTAACTCTCTTCTTCTCCAAAAGAAAATACTCCCTTTCCGCAACTAATTTCAACCACGAGAATGACACCAGTAGTCAAAATCATGTCCTCAACTATGTATGTTTATGAAAAGAACAACTTTGTGGCTTTGGTGAACAAGCAAATTCCGGCATCTGATGACTATTACAAAATGATGAAATTCATCCTGAAGTACAAACTGAGTCATGCCATGCTTGAGTCTCCAACCATTTATTGTGAAATTGTCGAGGAAATTTGGACTACAACAGTATTCAACTCAAAGGAAAAAACTATTACCTTCACTCTTAAAGGTAATGAACACTGTATTAACTGTGATACAATTGAAAAGGGCTTTAAACTACCTGAGAATAACACACTTGCTCCACACACAGACACTGATGTGAGTAACATGCTAATTTCTATGGGTTATGCTCTTACTGCCACTAAGTTAGGTGATGTTAGGAAAATGGGTCTTAGAAAAGAATGGAGCTTTTTGTGAGATTCTTTTATCAAGGTGTTTTCTGGAAAAGTCAGTAATTTTGATGTTGTTACTTACTCACTTGTCAACATGCTTTATATGCTTCTTAGTGATAAGTATTTCAATTTCAGCACATTAGTTATGTATGAATTAGGGAGTAAACTAAGAGATATTAAGAAGAGGTCCAAAAATATATATTATGCTAGATTCTTTATGTTAATAGATGATATTGTGTCTGAGGATCTCTCAATCTTGAACCCAACAAACAAGTTAGATTGTTGGGTCCAAGAGAGAAGAATTATTGCTGACCTGAACAGGGCAAATCACCACAAGGATGTTCCCCTTGTTTACATGCCAATTATGGAACAACCTCAGGTAAGTGAGGTAAATATTTATGTCTCTACTACTTCTCAACCACCAGTATCTTTGCAATCAACTGTGGCTATGGCACCTGTGACAGTGACCAAAAAGGTGCCTACCCAAGCTACAAAATCAAGAATTTCAAAATCCAAGTCAAAGAAAGCCCCCTCTAGTTTCTCTCCAAAGAAGCTAGTTGTAACATCCACTAAAAACCAAGAGGGAAGTGTGAAGGGAAGTAAGTCTGGTGAGGGACAAGGTGAACATACAAGAAGCCCTAAGAATAAGGAGGGAGAGGTGTGTGTAACCCAACCTAGTGTAAATGTGGAGTCACAACCAAAATCTTTAATAATAGAAGCACCTCACACACAAAACTCACCCATAAATTCTTTGGATGTCGACATAATTCACACATCAATTCCTGATTCTCCATCTCTGACTCTCATGGAGAAGCCAAAATCTATAACAAGTGAGCATCATCTTTTAGATGATTTGTTGGCTTACTTGCCATTTCTTTCTGTTCTACTAAGAAATTTGTGCAAAATCTCAAATCAATCACCACAGATTTTACAGTAGTTTCTACTCCAAACTCTGTCATTCCTACTATCTCGGTGAATATTGTTCATCCGTTTACTAGTGATTGTATCTCAACGAATGTGCTTAACAGCAATCATCCGTTGACACTTTCAACTACTACTTCGACGGATGTTTCATATCCGTTGAATATCACTGCACCACTTAAAATCTCAAATGTTGTCACAAGTGCAGATTATTTAGTATTTGTACAATCACTTCTAGGATTGAGGGAAGGGAGTGAACAATTTGAGAGGCTGAGTTGCTCTCAGGAAAAAGGAGAGGAAAAGAGTGAAAATCTGCAAACTATTTCTTCTAGCTTGGAAAAAGTGAGTGAGTGGAGTCTCACCTTAGTAGGTGAAGGTGAGGGTGTGAGGGTGGGAAGACAAGGGGAACTCTTGATGCAAGAAAATAGAGAAAATGAGGTACTGAAGAATGGGAAGAGCCCATTGTAAGTGAGTTAATGGATATCAATGAGGCTGAAAAGAAACAACTATTTTAGCAAGACTATCAAGTTGTCTTAGACTCTATTTCTTATGAAGCTGAGGCATTTACTCACCCTGTTCCGGCTTATCAAGTCTTGGCTGAACAGGATAATGAGGCTGCTGAGAGAATTCTCATTTTGGTGCACACAACTGCTTATATGCAAAGGGCCAAGGATGCAATCACTGCCATTCCCTCCACAGCTGGTGATGATTTTGATTATCCAACTGGTGGTTCTGAGGATATGTTTGGGGATGAAGATGATGATGAAGGAGATTTCATGCCATAGGGGGAGAAGTAGGCCCTAGCTCAAATACAAACACTCTATCTTGGATGTTTAGCAAAGAATGTGATATGTACCATTTCAAATCTACTCTCTTCACTTTAATTCATCAGACTCAGACTGCTATCCAAGCCACTATAGATGCCAACACCAAGAATCTTCTCCAAGCCCACCTTGAATCTCTTCAACTCTACAAAATCCAATCTCTCAAGCAAAATCAAGATGTGTATGAGATCAAGATAGTGATTGGATAGGTCAAAAAGGACATTACTGAGAGATTAGAGTCTATGCTTCATGTCTCAACAATGTTAGATATCAACATGCAACTCAGGAAAAACTCTGATCTCAGCACCAAGGTGGATTCTTTGGATACCGAGCTAAAGACTCTTGAAACCTCTATTACTCAAATCCACCTCCATCAAGCTCAACAAACACTGCTTCTTAATAAACTGGTGGCTGCATAAACCTCAACCTCTACTCAACTTGATGCTAAAAAAAGGGGGAAAAAGCCTCTATCATTTCAGTTAGCAAGAGAGAGTCAGCTAGTGAGGGGGAGAAAGTGCTCAACATACAAGTTAGCAAGGTGATTGTTCCAGCAATTGGCTTCACAAAGCCACCAATACTTGACAACATTGATTTAATCAACATAGTAGCAGCTGAATTGGAGTTGAATGAAAAATGGAAGAAGCCTGATGAGAACATCAAGAAGAAATTTGGTCCAATCAATAAACAAGATAAAGTCTTCTCTCATTTCTCTCGATTGAGACCAATTTCAGTAAATGATATGAGTTTAGGGAACATGGAAAGGGGTCAGCCCTCAACAATCAAATCTCCAAAGGCTAATGTGATTTTTAAGCCAAAGAGAAAATATCTAAAGAACTCAGACAAAAATACATTGGACCTAATGTATGAAACCTCTAAGCCAGATGAGAAGAAGCTACTTGGAAGGTCTATAACTTTCTTCAAAGATCCTAGAGACTCAGTTGTTGTCTTTGCAGCTTGAAGTTTGGCCAAGATAGCATCTTGCTTCTTCTTTTGTTTGAGCTTCTTAGCATCTAAGGCAGCTTGCTTTTTTTATTGCCTTATTCTTTCCTTCTCTTCTTTTTTAGCTTCTACAAACTGAGGGTGTTCAGCCACCACACAGATTTCTTTATCATTTCTGTAAATCTTGGCAATTCTTCTTTTAAGTGCTGAATCAGTTGGATCCTTAAAAAATGTAATTGACCTAGCCAACAGCTTCTTCTCATCCGGCCTAGGTGTTTCATACACAATATCCATAGGATTTTTGTCTGAAAACTTTGGGTAGTTTCTTTTAGGCTTCATGATCAGCTTTGCTTTTGGAGATTTGATGCAAGATGTTTGACCATTTTCCAGATAATTCAAACTCATTTCATTCACAGAGATGTGCTTGACTTGAGAGTGATGATTAAAGACTTTGTCTGGTTTCTGAATTGGTCCAAATTTCTGTTGAATTTCTGCATCTATTTTCCCCCATTTCTCTTTTAACTCCTTCTCAGCTGATGCTACATCAATCTTTAGCAGTTTGTCATTTGTTTCCAGTTTTGCTGCTACCATATTTATGATACCAATGCTATCCATGGATGGTGGCTTTGTGAAAGTAATTATTGGCACAATTACTTTGTTGACTTGGATATTGAGTTGTTTCTCCCCTAACTAGATGAGCCTTTCTCCCCCTTTTTGTTAGCATCAAGTTGGAGAGTGGAAGGGAGTTGAGCAGCCACCAACTGTTGGAGTAGAGCAGTCTGAGTTTCTTGATTAGCAAGTATCTTGGCCATTGACTTCTCCATATCAGATAATATAGAGTCCATGGCCTCAACCTTTCTATTGAGATCAGCCTCCTTCCTGAGCTTCTGAGCTATCTCAGTCATGGTGGTTCCAGGAAGTCTAGCATCCAACCTTGCTATGAAATCCTGTTTTACTTCAGAGACTTCCTACTTGATTTCATCCACACTTTGACTGTGTTGGAGAGCTTGAATCTTATGCAGTTGGAGTGCTTCAAGATGTTTTGTTAGAAGCCTCTTTGTGCTGGCATTTGTAGATGTCTGAATGGCTGTTTGGGTGTCATGAATCAACTTAAATAGTGTTGATTGAAGATGTGAGTAGGAACATTCTTTTGTTAGCATCTAGGCAGGAACATCTGCATCTCCCCCTATGCTCATGTTGTCTTCATCATCATCCCCACCAGCATCCCCAAATGAGTATTCAGCCAGTTCAAAATCAATGCCAGTAGTTGAAGGCAAAATAGTGATTGCATCCTTTGCTCTTTCTAGAGATTGAGTAGTATACACCAAATTAAGAATTCTTTCAGCCTCCTCATTGCCCTGTACAGCTAATGTTTGATAAGCTGTAACAGGATGAGTAAATGTCTCAGCATCTAGGCAAATTGAATCTATGACAGCTTGATATTCTTGCTGATATCCATCGGGATAGAAGAAATGATTGAGTTTGGAGTAGAAACTATTGTAGACTCTGTGCAGATTGATGAAAATTTAGGCATAGATGTCTCAACAGACTCAGAAAGAAATGGCAAGTGAGCCAACAAATCATCTAAAAGATGATGCTCACTTGCTTGGATTTTTGGCTTCTCCAAAAGAGTTAAAGATGGAGAATTTGGAAGTGATGTATTGATCATGTCAACATCCAGTGAGTGTGTGGGTGAATTTGGTGTTTCAGGTGCTTCAATTATTAAGAATTTTGGCTGTGACTCCACATTTATTGGAGTCACATCAATCTGACTTTGAGATGGTGCAGTGACTGGGTCTTTAGCTCCAGTTTGCACTGTGTGTGTTCCCTGTGCATCCCCAAGGGTTTTTTATCTTTTCTTTCTTGCATAAGTTTGTGGTAAACTTGTGTCCTTAACCCTCTTGATCTGTTCTTCTGGTTGGGAGATTGTTTCAATAGTAACATCCTTTTGGGAGGATGAAACTAGAATTGAGCTTATTTCCTTATTAACAACCACAGTTTATTGAGAAACTGTGGTGTGGCTAGGCTTGGGTACACTCATATCACCATCCTTATCCTTAGGGTTTCTTTGATTTTCACCCTGTCCCTCACCTTGCTCACTCACCTTCACACTCCCTTCTTTGTGTTTAGTGGATTTTGTAACTGATTTTTTTTAAAAGAAACCAGAGGGGGCTTTCTTAGTTTTGGGTTTAGAAGTTATTGTTATGGTAGCTTGGGTAGGCATCTGTTGGGTCATTGACACAGATGCCATTGCTACACTTGAAGGCAAAGAAATGTGTGAGGTTGGAAGAGTGGAGACAATGGTGCTTACCTCACTTACCTGAGGTCCCTCCATGATTGGAAAATACTGGAGATGCACCTCTTTGTGGTGATTTGTCCTGTTAAGATCTGCAATAATCCTCCTTTCTTGAACCCAACAATTCAGCTTGTTGGTTGGGTTCTCAATTTCAATGTTCTCATTGAGATGGTTAGCAAGCATCATAAAGAATCTAGCATAGTAGACACGTTTACCTCTCTTATTCAGTTCTCCTAACTTAAAAACTAACTCAAACAAGAGCAAGTCATTGAAATTAAAGTATTTATCAGTAACTAGCATGTAAAGCATGTTAAACATGGAGATGTTAACAGAGTCAAAATTGCTAATTTTACCAGAGAAAACCTTAGTTACCATATCACACAGATAACTCCATTCCTTTCTTAGACTTAACCTCCTAATTTCACTTAACTTAGAGGTAGTGAGTGCATAGCCCATAGAATTTATCATGTTAACTATATTAGTGTCTGTGTATGGAACAGTAGCAGTGTTATCTGGAATTCTAAAGCATGCTTTAATAATATCACTATTAATGGAAAACTGCTTACCTTTGAGAGTAAATGTTATGGTCTTGTCAGTAGAGTTGGACACCGCAGTTATCCATATATCCTTCACAACTTCACAGTAGATTGTGGATGATTCCAGCATAGCATAACTGAGTTTACAGCTCTTCATAAAATCCATCATCATGTGGAATTCTCCAGACTGAGGAATCTCCTTATTAACAAGTGCTGCAAAGTTGTTCTTTTCATAGATATATCCGGATTGAGACATGATTTTCACTACTGGTGCCATTATTAGAGAATGAGAAATTTGCAGAGAGAATATTTGCTTTGAAGAAGAAAGGAAGTTAGAGCAATTGATTTGAGAATAATAAAATAGTAGAATAAAAATGAATTCTGCTTTTATATTATCTCAGAAATAAATTGTCAAAAATAATAAAGAGAAATAAAGTAACCAATCAAAATAGTCCAAAATAGCCGTTTAAAAATAAATAAACTGTAAAAATTCTGTCACTTATCCGTCGTGTCATGCTTACAAACTGTAAGTATACTCGATGGATAATGTTCAAAGTTTTAACGGCTAAGATTGAGACTATTCGACGGATGAGGATAAATCAGTTATCCGTTGGGTTATAAAATAATCCAGAAAAGTAATTGATTTTAATTAACAAATAATATTCCGACGGATGATCAAACTCGATGGATAATGAACATCCGTCAGGATGTAAATTTTGACTTAGCCAAAATTTCATCCAAAACAGAAAAATCAATTAAGTTTCTGGCTGCATTATAACTTGCAAAAATATCTGAAATGATTCAAGAATAATTAAGCATACCTAACTCACTTACCAACCTTGAAAAGGTGGATTCATCAAGTGGCTTGGTAAAGATATCTGCAAGCTACTTTTCACTTGGAACAAAATGAAGTTCCACAGTACCATTCATCACATGTTCCCTCATGAAGTGGTACTTGATGTCTATGTGCTTTATTCTTGAATGTTGCACTGGATTTTTAGTGATGGCAATTGCACTTGTGTTATCACAGAAAATGGAAATTCTATCCACTTGTAGACCATAGTCTAATAATTATTTTTTCATCCACAATATCTGTGCACAGCAACTGTTGGGTTCTGAGGCATAAAACGCAGTGGATAAAAGTAAATAAAACAAAAATTTCGAAACCCAAAAACAGGATCCATGTATAATTATGGACAAATTATGGAGATAACGAATCATACCTTTTCAAGAGCTTAACTTTCACGAACTCAACGGAGATCCTAGCTATCACGCTTTGTGTCTACCTCTCGGAGAAACACCTCTATGGTATCCACACGAGCACCTCCAAGAACGACTCACAAACTTGACTACGGAATGGATGTACTAGCCTCCTTCTTGACGATCCAAATTGCCTCTGCCTCTCTTTGCTGCTAGTGTTTTCTCAAAAAACGTGCACACTATTTAACCTATCATTATCTATTTATAATGCTGATTAAAAAGGCCCATAACAGCAAAGCCCAACCCTAGTAGGTATTGGATTAAATAATAAAAACGAATTTCTATTATTTAATTAATAACTAAGTCATACTTAATTATTATGGGCAAAAACATTCCTTTTAATTCGAATTTATATTATCTCAATTAAGTCTTACTTA